>NW_027521140.1:0-121396 GCF_052094955.1 Ictidomys tridecemlineatus | reverse complement strand
TGTTATAGAGAAAAGAAGTCGGAGACTGGGGGGTAGAAGGCCTGTTACAGAGAGCAGAGTTTGGAGAAGGGGTGCAGAAGTACTTTTACAGAGAGTAGAGTTTGGTGAATGAGGTGCAGAAGGATCGTTATACAGAGCGGAAGTTGGATACTCGGTTGCAGAGGGACTGCTGCAGAGAGCAGAGGCTGGACATGGGGTGTAGAAGAACTGTTGCAGAGAGCACATGTTTGAGATTTGTGTGCAGAAGCACTGTTGCAGAGAGTAGAGGTTGGAGACTGCCTTTCAGTAGGACTGTTACAGAGGCAGAGTTTGAAGATTTTGGTGCAGAAGGACTGTTGCGGAGAGCAGATGTTGGAGACTGGGTTGCAGAAGGACTGTTTGCAGAGAGCAGAGTTTGTAGACTGAGGTGCAGGAGGACTGTTACAGAGAGCAGATGTTGCAGATTGGGGTGCAGATGGATTGATAGAGAAAGCAGAGTTTGCAGAGTGGTGTGCAGAAGGACTGTTGCAGACAGCAGTGGTTGGAGAATGGAGTGCAAAAGGCCTGTTACACAGAGCAGAGGTTGGAGACTGGGGTGCAGAAGGACTGTTACAAACAGCAGAGTTTCAAGACAGGGTTGCAGAAGGATCTTACAGAGAGCAGATTTTGGAGACTATGGTACAGCAGGACTGCTATAGAGAGAAGAGGTTGGAGACTGGGGTGCAGGAATGACCATTGAAGAGAACAGAGTTTTCAGACTGAGGTGCAGAAGGACTGTTGCAGAGAGCAGATATTGGAGACTGGGGTGCATAAGGACTGTTGCAGAGAGCAGAGGTTGGAAACTGGGGTGCAGAAGGATCGTTGTAGCGAGCAGAGTTATGAGACCGGCATGCAGAAAGACTGTAACAGAGACCAGAGATTGGAGGAGGGGTGCAGAAGGACTGTTCCAGGAGGCAGAGTTTACAGACTGGGTTGCAGAAAGATCTTACAGAGAGAATATGTTGGAGACCGAGGTGCAGAAGAACTGTTACAGAGAGAGAGTTTAGAGACTGAGGTTCAGAAGGACCGTTGTAGAGAGAAGAATTTGGAGACTGAGGTGCATAAGGATTTTTACAGAGAGCAGAGTTTGGAGACTGGGGTGCAGAGAGACTGTTGCAGATAGCAGAGTTTGGAGACAGGGGTGCAAAGGACTGTTGCAGATAGCAGAGTTTGGAGACTGGTGTGTAGAAGGACTGTTACAGAGAGATGAGTTTGGAGACTAAGGTGCAGAAAGACTGATACAGAAAGCAGAGATTGAAGACTGGGGAGCAGATGGAGCTTTACAGAGGGCAGATTTTGGAGACTACAGGAGGACTGTTACAGAGAGCAGAGTTTGGAGACTGGTGTGGAGAAAGACTGTTTCAGAGTGCAGACCTTGGAGTCTGGGGTGCAGTAGAACTGTTCCAGAGAGCATAAGTTGGAGACTGGGGTGCAGAAGAAACTGTTGTAGAGAGCAGTGGATGGAGACAGACAGAGGTGCAGAAGGAATGTTGCAGAGAGAAGACTTTGGAAACTGTGGTGCAGAAGGGAATAATACAGAAAAGAGATATTCGAGACTGGGGTGCAGAAGGATCGTTGCAGTGAGCAGAGGTTGGGGACTGCGTTACAGAAGGACTGTTTCAGAGAGCAGAGTTGGAGACTGGGGAGCAGAAGGACAGTTACAGATTGCAGAGGTTGGAGACGGGGAGCAGAAGGACTGTTACAGAGAGCAGAGTTTGGATCCTGGGGAGCAGAAGGGAATGTTACAGAGAGCAGATTGGAAACTGGGGTGCGAAAGGATCTTACAGAGAGCAGAGGATGGAGGCTGGGATGCAGAAGCACTGTTACAGAGAGCAGATTTTTGAGACTGAGGTGCAAAAGGACTGTTACAGAAAGCAGATTTGGGCGACTGGGTGCACAAGGATCGTTACAGAGAGCAGAGTTTTCACACTGAGGTTCAAAAGGACTGTTGCAGAGAGCAGATGTTGAAGACTGGGGTGCAGAAAAACTTTTGCAGAGAGCAGATCTTGGAGACTGGGGTGAAAAAGTATCATTGCAGAGAGCAGAGGTTGGAGACTGGCGTGCAGAAGAATTGTTTAAAAAGAGCAGAGGTTGTATACTGGGGTGCAGAAGGACCCTTACAGGGAACAGAGGTTGGAGTCTGCGGGACAGAAGGACTGTTACAGAGAGCAGAGGTTGGAGACTGGGGAACAGAAAGAATATTACAGTGAGCAGAGTTTGGAAACTGGGGTGCAGAACGATGTTACAGAGAGCAGAAGTTGGAGACTGAGGTGCAGAAATACTATTATAGAAAGCAGAGTTTGAGACTGGGGTGCAGAAGAATCGATGCAGAGAGCAGAGTTGTCAGACTGAGGTGCAGAAGGACTGTTGCAGGGAGCAGATGTTGGAGACTGGGTTGCAGAAGGACTTTTGTAGAGAGCAGAGGTTGGAGACTGGTCGTCAAAAGTATTGTTGTGGAGACTAGAGTTTGGAGACTGGGTAAAGAAAGATTTTCTCAGAGAGCAGAGGTTGGAGACTGTGGTGCAGAAGGAGCATTGCAGAGATCAGAGTTTGGTAACTGAGGTGAAGAAGGATTGTTACAAAGAACAGAAGTTAGAGCCTGGGGTGCAGAAGGACTGTTGCAGAGAGCAGAGTTTGGAGACTGGGGTTTACAAGCACTGTTGCAGAGAGCAGAGGTTGGAGACTGTGTGCAGAAAGACTGTTACAGAGAGCAGAGTTTGTAGACAGGGTTGCAGAAGGATATTACAGAGAGCAGTGTTTTGAGACTGAGGTGAAACGGGGGTTTTACAGAGACCAGAGTTTGAAGTCTGGGGTGCAGAAGGATCGTTGCAGATAACAGAGTTTTCAGACTTAGATGCAGTAGGACTGTTGCAGAGAGCAGAGGTTGGTGACAGGGGTGCAGAAGGACTGTTGCATAGAGCAGATGTTGGATACTGGGGTGCAGAAGGATTATTCCAGAGAGCAGAGTTTGGAGACTGGTGTGCAGAAAAACTGTTGCAGAGAGCAGATGTTGGAGACTGGTGTGCAGAAGGATCTTTGCAGTCAGCATACGTTTGAGATTGGGGTGCAGAAGGAGTGTTACAGAGAGTAGAGTTTCGAAACTGAGGTGCAGAAGGATCGATGCAGAGAGCTGAGTTTGGGGACTGAGGTGCATAAGGACTGTTGCAGAGAGCAGAGGTTGGAGACTGAGGTGCAAAAGGACTGTTACAGAGAGTAGAGGTGAGAGATTTGTGTGCAAAAGGCCTGTTACAGAGAGCAGAGTTTGGAGACTGAGGTGCAGAAGAACTTTTAAATAGAGCAGAGGTTTTAGACAAGGTTGCAAAAGGATCTTACAAAGAGCAGAGTTTGTAGAACGAGGTGCAGCAGGACTGTTACAGAGAGCAGAGGTTGGAGACTGGGTCGAAGAAGGATCGTTGTAGAGAGCAAAATTTTGAGACTGGGGTGCAGAAGGAATTGTTATAAAGAACAGAGGTTAGAGACCTGGGTGCAGAAGGCCTGTTACGGACAGCAGAGTTTGGACAAGGGGTTCAGAAGTACATTTACAGAGAGTAGGTTTGGAGACTGAGGTGCAGAAGGATCGTGGCAGACAGCAGAGGTTGGAGACTGAGGTGCAGAAAAATTGCTACAGAGAGCAGATGTTGGAGACTGGCTTGCAGAGGGACTGTTGCAGAGAGCAGAGGCTGGACACTGGGGTGTATAAGAACTGTAGCCGAGAGCACAGGTTCACATTGGGGTGCAGAAGGACTGTTGCAGAGAGCAGAGGTTGGAGACTGGGTTACATTAGGACTGTTACAGAGGCAGAGGTTGGAGATTTGTTGCAGAAGCCTATTGCAGAAAACAGATGTTGGAGATTTGGGTGCAGAAGGACTGTTGCAGAGAGCAGAGTTTGTAGACTGAGGTGCAGAAAGACTCTTACAGAGAGCAGATGTTGAAAACTGTGGTGCAGATGGAGTGATACAGTAAGCAGAGTTTGGAGACTGGGGTGCAGACGGACTGTTGCAGAGAGCAGAGTTTGTAGACTGAGGTGAAGAAGCACTATTACAGAGAGCAGAGGTTGGAGGAATGGGGTGCAAAAGGTCTGTTACAAAGAGAAGAGGTTGGAGACTGGGGAGCAGAAGGACTGTTACAGAGAGCAGAGTTTTGAGACTGGGGTGCAGAAGGATCCTTGCAGAGAACAAAGTTTTCAGTCTGAGGTGCAGAAGAACTGTTTCAGAGAGCAGAGTTTTGAGAATGAGTTGCAGAAGGACTGTTACAGAGAGCAGAGATTGGAGACTGGGGTGGAGAAGGACTGTTGCAGAGATCAGAGTAAGGAGACTGGGGTGCAGAAGGTTCTTTGTGGAAAGCAGAGTATTGAGACTGGTGTGCAGAAGGACTGTTACAGAGAAGAGAGTTTAAGAAAGGGTTTAGTAGGATTGTTACAGAGGGCAGAGTTTGGATACTGGGTTGCATAAGAATCTTACAAAGAGCAAATGTTGGATACTGAGTGCAGGAGGACTGTTACAGCGAGTAGAGGTTATAGACTGAGGTGAAGAAGAACTTTTACAGAGAGTAGAAGTTAGAGACTGGGGTGGAGAAAGACTGTTTCAGAGTGCAGAGTTTGGAGACTGGGGTGCACAAGGATCGTTTCAGAGGGAAGAGTTTTCAGACTAAGTTGCAGAAGAACTGTTGCAGAGAGCAGATGTTAGAGACTGAGGTGCAGAAGGACTTTTTGAGAGAGCAGAATTTGGAGACTGAGGTGCAGAAGGATTGTTACAGAGAGCAGAGGTTGAATACTGGGGTTCAGAAAGACCATTGCAGAGATCAGAGTTTGGGAACTGAGGTTAAGAAGGACTGTTGCACATAGCAGATGTTAGAGACTCGGGTGGAGAAGGACTGTTGCAGAGAGCAGAGTTTTCAGACTGAGGTTCAGAAGGACTTTTGCAGACAGCAGATGTTGGAGACTGGGGTGTAGAAGGACTGTTGCAGAGAGCAGATTTTAGAGATTGAGGTGCAAAAGGATCCTTGCAGAGAGAAGAGGTTAGAGACTGGGGTGCAGAAGGAATTTACCAGAAAGCAGCGGTTAGCAATTGGGGAGCAGAAGAACCGTTACAAAGAGAAGAGGTTGTAGACTGCGATACAAAAGGACTGTTACAGGAGCAGAGATTTGAGACTGGTAGAAGAAGAATCGTTGCAGAGAGCAGATTTTTGAGACTGGGGTGCAGAAGGACTGTCACAGAGAGCAGAGGTTGGAGACTGAGTTCCATAAAGACTGTTGCAGAGAGCAGAGGTTGAAGACTGAGGTGCAGAAGGATCGATTCAGAGAGAATAGGTTGGAGACTGGGTGCAGAAGGCCTGTACAGAGAGCAGAGTTATGAGATTGGGGTGCAGAAGACCTTTTACAGAGAGCAGAGGTTGGAGATTGGGGTGCAGAAGGATTGTTACAAATAGCACAGTTTGGAGACTGGGGTGCCAAAAAATTGATGCAGAGAGAAGAGGATTTAGACTGAGGCTTAGAAGGACTGTTACAGAGAGCAGAGTATGCAATCTGAGGTGCAGAAGAACTGTTACAGAAAGCAGAATTTGGCAATTGGCGTGCAGAAGGACCGGTATATAGAAAAGAGGTTGGAGACTGCAGTACAGAAGGACTATTACAGAGAGCAGAGTTTGGAGACTGGGGTGCAGAAGGACTGTTACAGAGACCAGACGTTGGAGACTAGGTGCAGAATGATTGTTACAGAGAGCAGATGTTGGAGACTGTGGTTCAGAAGGACCATAACAGAGAGAAAAATTTGGAGACTGAAGTGCAGAAGGAATTTTACAGAGAGCAGAGGTTTGGATACTGGGGTGCAGAAGGACTGTGACAGAGAGCAGAGGTTGGAGACTGAGGTGCAGAAGGATGGTTAGAGAGAGAAGAGGTTGGAGAGTGAGTTGCAGAAGGACTCTTAAGAGAGCATAGGTTGGAGACTTTGGTGCAGAAGGATCAATGCAGAGAGCAGAAGTTGGAAACTGAGGGACAGACGGATGTTGCAGAGAGCAGAGGTTTCAGACTGTGGTGCAGAAAGATTGTTACAGAGAGCAGCGTTTGGAGACTGAGGTGCAGAAGGAGTTTTACAGAGTGCCGTGTTTGGAGATTGGGGTTCAGAAGAACTGTTACAGAGAGCAGAGTTTAAAGACTGGGGTGCAGAAGGCCTGTTACAGGGAGAAGAGTTTGGCGACTGAGGTGAAGAAGAAATTTTACAGAGAGCAGAGTTTTAACACTGATGTGCAGAAGGACTGTTACAGAGATGCAGAGTTTAAAGACTGGGGTGCAGAAGGCCTGTTACAGGGAGAAGAGTTTGGCGACTGAGGTGAAGAAGAAATTTTACAGAGAGCAGAGTTTAGACACTGATGTGCAGAAGGACTGTTACAGAGAGCAGAGCTTGGAGACTGGGTGCAGAAGGACTGTTGCAGAGAGCAGAGGTTGGAGACTGTGGTAAAGAAGGATCGTTGCAGAGATCAGATGTTGAAGACTGAGGTGCAGAAGGATCGCTACAGAGAGCAGAGGGTGGAGACTGGGGTGCAGCAGGACAGTTACAGAGAGCAAAGGTTGGAGACTGGGGTGCAGAAGGACTGTTGCAGAGAGCAGACGTTAAAGACTGGAATGCAGAAGGATCCTTGCAGAGAGCAGACGTTGGAGACTGAAGTGCAGATGGACTGTTACAGAGAGCAGAGTTTTAAGACTTGGGTGCAGAAAGACTGTAGCAACAAGCAGAGGTTGGAGACTGGGGTGTAGAAGGACTGTTGCAGAGAGAAGATGTTGGAGACTGGGGTGCAGAAGGACTGTTGCAGAGAGTAGAGTTTGGAGACTGAGTTGCAGAAGGACTGTTAGAGACAGCAGATGTTGGAGACTGCTTTACAGAAGAGCTGTTACAGAGAGCAGATTTTGGAGCATCGGGTATAGAAGGACTGTTGCAGAGAACAGAGGTTGGTTACTGGGGTGCAGAAGGACCATAGAATAGAGCTAAGGTTGGAGACTGAGGTGTAGAAGGACTGTTATAGAGAGCAGAGTTTGGAGACTGAGGTGGTGAAGGATCATTGCAGAGAAGAGGTTCGAGACTGGGGTGCAAAAGACCTGTTATACACAGCAGAGGTTGGAGACTGGTGTGGTGAAGGATTGTTACAGATAGAGAGGTTGGAGACTGAGGTGCAGAAGGATTGTTAGAGACAGCAGAGGTTGGAGATTGCTGTACAGAAGAACTATTACAGAGAGCAGATTTTGGAGCATTGGGTACAGAAGGACTGTTGCAGAGAAAAGAGGTTGGTTACTGGGATGCAGAAGGACTGTTTCAGAGAGCAGAGTTTAGAGACTGAGGTGCAGAAGGATCGTTGCAGAGAGAAGAGTTTGGAGACTGCGATACAAAAGGACTGTTACAGGGAGCAGAGGTTCGAGACTGGGTAGAAGAAGAATCGATTCAGAGAGCAGATTTTTGAGACTGGGGTGAAGAACTATTGTCACAGAGAGCAGAGGTTGGAGACTGAGTTGCAGAACTATTATTACAGAGAGCAAAGGTTGGAAAGTGAGGTGCAGAAAGACTGTTGCAGAGAGCAGAGGTTGGAGACTGAGGTGCAGAAGAACTGTAGCAGTGAGTAGAGGTTGGAGACTGGGGTGTAGAAGTAGTGTTGCAGAGAGAAGATGTTTTAGACTGGGGTGCAGAATGCCTGCTACAGAGAGCAGAGTTTGGAGACTGGGGTTCAGAAGGACTGTAGCAGTGAGCAGAGGTTGGAGACTGGGGTGTAGAAGTAGTGTTGCAGAGAGAAGATGTTGGAGTCTGGGGTGCAGAAGGACTGTTATAGAGAGCAAGGTTTGAGACTGGGGTGAAGAAGGACTGTAAAAGAGAGCAGAGTTTGGAGACTGGGGTGCAGAAGGACCGTTATGGAGAGCAGATAGTAGAGACTGGGGTTCACAATAACTGTTACAGAGAGCAGACTTTGGAGAATGAGGTGCAGAAGGATTGTTACAAAGAGCAGAGGTTAGATACTGGGGTGCAGAAGGACCATTACAAAGATCAATGTTTGGAGATTGAGGTGCAGAAAAACTTTTACAGAGAGCATAGGTTGGATACTGGGTTGCAGTAGTACTGTTACAGAGAACAGAGGTTGGAGTCTGTTATGCAAATGGATTATACAGAGAGCAGAGTCTGGAGATTGGGGTGCAGGAAGACTGTTGCAGAGAGCAGAGTTTAGAGACTGAGCTGCAGAAGGATCCTTGCAGAGAGAAGAGGTTAGAGACTGGAGTGAGGAAGGACTGTTACAGAAAGCCTAGGTTGGCATTCTGGAGCAGAAGAACCATTACAATGAGAAAAGGTTGGAGACTTTGATACAAAAGGACTGTTACAGGGAGCAGAGGTTGGAGACTGCGTAGAAGAAGGATCCTTGCAGAGAGCAGATGTTGAAGACTGGATTGCAGCAAGATTGTCACAGAGAGCAGAGGTTGGAGACTGAGTTGCAGAAGGATCGTTACAGAGAGCAGTGTTTGGAAACTCAGGTGCAGAAGGATCTTTGAAGAGAGCAGAGATTGGAGACTGAGGTGCAGAAGGATTGTTTCAGAGAGCATAGTTAGGAGACTGGGGTCAGAAATACAGTTACAAAGAGCAACGTTTAGAGACTGGGGTGCAGAAAAAATGTTGCAGAGAGAAGAGGTTGGAGCCTGGAGTGCAGAAGGACTGTTGCAGAGAGGTGAGGTTGGAGACTGAGGTGCAGAAGGACTGATACAGGAAGTAGACGTTGGAGACTGGGGTGCAAAAGGACCTTTACAGAGAGCAGATGTTGGACACTTCGGTACAGAAAGAATGTTACAGGGAGCAGAGGTTGGGGACTTGGGTGCAGAAGGACTGATGCAGAGAACAGAGGTTGGAGACTGGGGTGCAGAAGAACAATTGCAGAGAGCAGAGGTTGGAGACTGAGGTGCAGAAAGATTGTTACAGAGAGCAGAGTTTGGAGACTTGGGTGCGGAAGGACTGTTTCAGAGAGCAGACGTTGAAGACTGGGATGCAAAAGGATCACTGCAGAGAGCAGAGTTTGGAGACTGGGGTGCAGAAGGATTGTTACAGAGAGCAGATTTTGGACACTGACGTGCAGAAGGACTGTTACAGAGAGCAGAGCTTGGAGTATGCTGTGCAGAAAGACTGTTGCAGAGAGAAGAGTTTGGAGACTGGGGTGCAGAAAGATCGTTATAGAGAGCAGAAGTTCGAGACTGAGGTGCAGAAAGATTGTTACAGAGAGCAGAGTTTGAATACGGGGGTGAAGAAGGACCATTACAAAGAGCAAAGATTGGAGACTGAGTTGCACAAGGACTTTTACAGAGAGCAGAGGTTGAATACTGGGGTGCAGAAGGACTGTAGCAGAGAGCAGAAGTTGGAGACTGGAGTTTAGAAAGACTGTTGCAGAGAGAAGTGCTTGGAGACTGAGGTGCAGAAGGATCGTTGCACATAGAACAGGTTGTAGACTGGGGTGCAGAAAGCCTGTTACAGAGAGCAGAGTCTGGAGACTGAGGTGCAGAAGGATTGGTCCAGAGAGAAGAGGTTGGAGACTAGGTGTAGAAGGACTGTTACAGAGTTCAGAGTTTGAAAACTGGTGCAGAAGGATCGTTGCAGAAAGCAGAGGTTGGATACTGAGTTGCAGAAGGATCGTTACAGAGAGCAGAGTTTGGAGACTGGGGTCAGAAAGACATTTACAGAGAGCACAGTTTGGGGATTGGGGTGCAGAAAAAATGTTGCAGTGAGCAGAGATTGGAGACTTCAGTACAGAAGTACTGTTACAAAGAGTAGAGGGTCTAGACTGGGGTGCAGAAGGAATGTCACCTAGAGCACAGTTTGGAAACTTGGGTGCAGAAGAATGTTACAGAGAGCAGAGGCTGGAGACTGGTGTCAGAAAGACTGTTGCAGAAAACAGATGTTTGAGACTTCGGTGCAGAAGGATCGTTGCAGAGAGCAGAGGTTGAAGACTGAGGTGCAGAAGGATCGCTACAGAGAGTAGAGTTTGGAGACCGGGGTGCAGTAGGATAGTTACAGAGAGCACAGGTTGGAGACTGGGGTGCAGAAAAAATGTTGAAGAGAGCAGAATTTGGAGACTGTTGTGTACAAGGACTGTTGCAGAAAGCAGACGTTGGAGACTGAGATGCAGAAGGATCGTTGCAGAGACAGATGTTGGAGACTGGTGTGTAGAAGGACTTTTGCACAGAGCAGAGGTTGGAGACTGGGGTTCAGAAGGATTGTTACAGATAGCACAGTTTGAAGACTGGGGTTTAGAAAGATTTTTGCAGAGAGCAGGGGTTTCAGACTGAGCCTTAGAAGGACTATTAAAGAGCAGAGGTTGGCAATTGGGGTTCAGAAGTACCGTTATAGAGAGAAGAGGTTGAAGACTGCGGAGCTGTTACAAAGAGACTAGTTTGGAGACTAGGGTGCAGAAAGACTGTTACAGAGAGCAGACGTTGGAGACAGAGGTGCAATAGGATTGTTACAGAAAGCAGAGATTTGAGACTGGGGTGCAGAAGGACATTACAGAGAGCAAAGGATGGAGACTTAGGTCAGAAGGACTTTTACAGAGAGCAGAACTTTGAGACTGAGGTGCAGAAAGATCCTCGCAGAGAGAAGAGTTTGGAGCCTGGGGTGTAGAAGTACTTTTTCAGAGAGCAGAGGTTGGAGACTGGGATGCAGAAGGCCTGTTACAGAGTGCAGAGTTTGGAGACTGGGTTGCAGGAGACCTGTTACAGAGAGCAGATGTTGGGGACTGGGGTGCTCAAGGATTGTTACAGATAGCACACTTTGGAGACTGCTGTTTAGAAGGATTGTTGCAGAGAGAAGAAGTTTCAGATTGAGGCACAGAAGGACTGTTACAGAGAGCAGAGGTTGGAAATTGGGATGCAGAAGGACCGTTATTCAGAGAAGTGGTTGGAGACTGCCGTACAGAAGGAATGTTACAGAGAGCAGAGTTTTGAGACTGTGGTGCAGAAGGACCGTTGCAGAGAGCAGATGTTGGAGACTGGCGTGCAGAAGGACTGTAACAGAGAGCACAGGATGGAGACTGGGGTGCAGAAGAAATGTTGCAGAGAGAAGAGTTTGGAGACTTGGGTGCAGAAGGACTGATACAGAGAGCAGAGGTTGGAGACTGGGGTGCAGAAGAACCATTTCAGATTGCACAGGTTGGATACTGAGGTGCCGAAGGACTTTTACAGAGAGGAGCGGTTGGAGACAGGGGTGTCAAAGGATTTTTACAGAGAGAAGAGGATAAAGACTGGGGTGCAGAAGAAGTGTTACAGAGAGCAGAGTTTGGAGTTTGGGGTTCAGAAGAACTGTTACAGAAAGCAGAGTTTGGAGAATGTGGTGCAGAAGGCCTGTTACAGAGAGCATGTTTGGACATGAGGTGTAGAAAGATCGTTACAGAGAGCAGATGTTTGACACTGATGTGCAGAAGGACTGTTACAGAGAGCAGAGCTTGGAGACTTGGGTGCAGAAGAACTGTTGCAGAGAGCAGAGGTTGGAGACTAAGATGCATAAGGATCGTTGCATAGAGCAGAGGTTGAAGACTGAGGTGCAGAAGAATCGCTACAGAGAGCAGAGTTTGGAGACCTGGGTGCAGTAGGATAGTTTCAGAGAGCACAGGTTGGAGACTGGGGTGCAGAAGAACTGTTGCAGAGAGCAGACATTGAAGACTGGGATGCAGAAGGATCGTTGCAGAGTGCAGATGTTGGATACTGGGGTATAATACGACTTTTGCAGAGAGCAGAGGTTGGAGACTGAGGTGCAGAAGGACTGTTACAGAGAGCAGAGGTTTTAGACTGGGGTGCAGAATAACTGATTCTGAAAGTAGAATTTGGAGACTGGGTGAAGAAGGACTGTTACAGAGAGCAGAGTTTGGAGCCTGGGGTGCAGAAGGACAGCTGTAGAGAACCGAGATTGGATACTGGGGTGCACAAGGGCCTTTGCAGGAGATGAATTTGGAGACTGAGGTGCAGAATGACTGTTACAGAGAGCAAAGTTTGGAGAACGGGGTGCAGAAGGATCTTACAGAGAGCAGACATTGGAGACTGGGATTCAGAAGGATTGTTGCAGAGAGCCGAGGTTTGAGACGGGGGCGTAGAAGGAATTTGCAGAGAGCAGAGGTTAAAGACTGGGTTGCAGAAGACCAGTTACAGAGAGCAGATAATGGATTCTGGGTGCATAAGGATTGTTACAGATAGCACAGTTTGAAGACTAGGGTTTAGAAGGATTGTTGCATAGAGCAGACGTTTCATACTGAGGCTTAGAAGAACTGTTACAGAGAGCAGAGTTTGGAAATTGGGGTGCAAAATGACCGTTATAGAGAGAAGAGGTTTTAGACTGCCGTACAGAAGAACTGTTAAAGAGAGCAGAGTTTTGAGACTGGGTTGCAGAAGGACCGTTGCAGAGAGCAAATGTGGGAGACTGGGATGCAGAAGGATCGTTGCAGAGAGCAGAGGTTGGAGACTGGGGTGCAGAAGGATCGCTACAGAGAGCAGAGTTTGGAGGCTGGGGTGCTGTAGGATAGTTTCAGAGAGCACAGGTTGGAGACTGGGGTGCAGAAGAAATGTTGCAGAGAGCAGAGGTTGAAGACTGGGGTGCAGAACGACTATAGCAAAGAGCAGAGTTTGGAGACTGGGGTGTAGAAGTACTGTTGCAGAGAGCAAGCGTTGGAGACTGGGATGCAGAAGGATCGTTGCAGAGAGCAGATGTTGGATACTGGGGAATAATAAGACGTTTGCAGAGAGCAGAGTTTGAAGACTGGATACAGCAGGACTGTTGCAGAGAGCAGAGGTTGGAGACTGAGGTGCAGAAGGACTGTTACAGAGAGCAGAGGTTTTAGACTGGGGTGCAGAATAACTGATACAGAAAGTAGAGTTTGGAGACTGGGGTACAGAAGGCGGTTACAGAGAGCACAGTTTGTAGCCTGGGGTGCAGAAGGACAGCTGCAGAGAACAAAGGTTGGATACTGGGGTGCACAAGAGCCGTTACACAGAGCAGAGATTGTAACCTGGGGTGCAGAATGACTGTTACAGAGAGCAAAGTTTGAAGAACGGGGTGCAGAAGGATTTTAAAGAGAGCAGACTTTGGAGACTGGGATGCAGAAGGATCGTTGCAGAAAGCAGAGGTTGGAGACTGGGGTGAGGAAGGACTTTTGCAGAGAGCAGAGGGTGGAGACTGGGGTGCAGAAGGCCTGTTACAGAGAGCAGCGTTTAAAGACTGGGTTGCAGAAAACCTGTTACTAAGAGCAGATGTTGGAGACTGGGGTGCAGAAGGATTGTTACAAATAGCACAGTTTGGAGACTGTTGTTTAGAAGGATTGTTGCAGAGAGCAGAAGTTTTAGGCTGAGGCTTAGAAGGACTGTTACAGAGAGCAGAGTTTGGAAATTGTGGTGTAGAAGGACTATTATAAAGAGAAGAGGTTGAAGTCTGCCGTACAGAAGGACTGTTACAGAGAGCAGAGATTTTAGACTGGAATGCAGAATGACCATTGCAGAGAGCAGATTTGGGAGACTGGGGTACAGAAGGATTGTTACAGAGAGCAGAGTTTGGAGACTGGGGTGCAGAAGGACAATTACCGAAAGCAAAGGATGGAGACTGAGGTGAATAAGGATCATTGAAGAGAGAAGAGGCTGGTGACTATGGTTCAGAAAGCCTGTTACAGAGAGCAGACATTGGAGACTGGGGTGAAGAAGGCCTGTTACAGAGAGCAGAGTTTTCAGACTGGGGTGCAGAAGGACTGTTACAGATAGCACAATTTTGAGACTGGGTTGCAGAAGGATCTTACAGAGAGCATTTTGTAGACTGAGGTTCAGAAGGACTGTTACAGAGAGCAAAGTTTGGAAACTCGGGGGCTGAATTTTTTTTTCAGAGAGCCGAGTTTTCAGACTAAATTGCAGAAAGACTGATTCAGTGAGCAGATGTTGGATCCTGGGGTGCAGAAGGACTGTTACAGAGAGCAGAGTTTGGAAACTGTGGTGCAGAAGGATCGTTGCAGAGAGCACAGATTGGAGACTGGGTTGCAGAAGGACTGTTACAGAGAGTAGAGTTTGAAGACTGGGGTGCAGTAGGCATGTTAGAGTAGAGGGTGGAGACTGGGGTGAAGGAGTGTTACAGAGAACAGAGTTTGGAGATTGGGGTGAAGAAGAACTGTTACTGAGAGCAGATATTCGAGAATGGGGTGCAGAAGGACTGTTACAGAGAGCAGAGGTTAGAGACTGGGGTGTGGTAAGACTGTTACAGAGAGCAGAGGTTAGAGACTTAGGTGCAGAAGGATCGGTACCTAGAGAATAGTTTTGAGACTAGGTGTATAAGGACTGTTACAAAGTGAAGAGTTTGGAAACTGTGGCGCAGAAGGATCGTTGCAGTGAGCAGAGGTTGGAGACTGAGGAGCAGAAGGAACGTTACAGAGAGCAGAGGTTGGAGACTGGGGACAGAAAGACAGTTACAGAGAGCACAGTTTGGAGACTGAAGTGCAGAAAAAATGTTGCAGTGATCAGAGATTGGAGACTGCAGTACAGAAGTACTGTTACAAAGAGCAGAGGGTGGAGACTGGGGTGCAGAAGGAATGTCACCTAGAGCAGAGTTTGGAAACTGGGGTGCAGAAGGATGTTACAGAGAGCAGAGGCTGGAGACTGGGGTCAGAAAGACTGTTGGAGAGAACAGACGTTGAAGACTGGGGTGCAGAAGGATCATTGCAGAGAGTAGAGTTTGGAGACTGAGGTGCAGAAGGATCGCTACAGAGAGCAGAGTTTGGAGACCGGGGTGCAGTAGGATAGTTACAGAGGGCACAGCTTGGAGACTGGCGTATAGAAGAAATGTTGAAGAGAGCAGAGGTTGGAGACTGGGCTGCAGAAGGACCGTAGCAGAGAGCAGAGGTAGGAGACTGGGGTGTAGAAAAACTGTTGCAAAAAGCAGACGTTGGAGACTGGGATTCAGAAGGATCATTGCAGAGAGCAGAGGTTGGAGACTGGGGTGCAGAAGGACTGTAGCAGAGAGCAGAGGTTGGAGACTGGGTGCAGAAGGACTGTTGTGGAGAGCAGAGTTTTGATACTGAGGTGCAGAAAGACTGTTACAGAGAGCAGAAGTTTTACACTAGGGGGCAGAATAACTGATATGGAAAGTAGAATTTGGAGACGTGGGTGCAGAAGGACTGTTACAGAGAGCAGAGTTTGTATCCTGGGGTGCAAAAGGACTGCTGCAGAGAACAGAAGTTGGATAATGGGGTGCACAAAAGCTGTTGCAGAGAGATGAGGTTGGAGACTGAGGTGCAGAATGACTGTTACAGAGAGCAAAGTTAGGAGAACAGGGTGCAGAAGGATCTTACAGAGAGCAGAGGTTGGAGACTGGGGGGCAGAATGAGTGTTGGAGAGAGCAGGGGTTGGAGACTGAGGTGCAGAAGAATCATTGCAGAGAGAAGAGGTTGGAGACTGGTGTGCAGAAGGCCTGTTACAAAGAGCAGACTTTGGAGACTGAGTTGCCAAACACCTGTTACAGAGAGCAGATGTTTGACACTGGGCTGCAGAAGGATTGTTACAGATAGCACATTTTGGAGACTGGGGTTTAGAAGGATTGTTGCAGAGAGCAGATGTTTCAGACTGAGGCTTAGAAGGACTGTTACAGAGAGCAGAGGTTGGAGTCTCAGCTGCAGAATGACTGTTTCAGAAAGCAGAGGTTGGCAATTAGGGTGCAGAAGTACCATATAGAGATAAAAGGTTGGAGACTGCGGTACAGAAGGGCAGACGTTGGAGACAGAGGTGCACAAGGATTGTTACAGAGAGCAGAGATTTGAGACTGGTTGAAGAAGGATCTAACAGAGACCAGATGTTGGGGACCCAGGTGCAGGAGGACTGTTACAGACAGCACAGGTTGGAAACTGGGTTTCAAAAGGACTGTTATTAAGAGCAGAGATTTGTGGCTGGGTTGCGGAAGAATCTTACAGAGAGCAGTTGTTGGTGACTGTGGTGCAGGACGAATGTTACAGAGAGGAGTGATTGGAGACTGGGGTGCAGAAGGATAGTGCAGAGAGCAGAGGTTTCAGACTCAGGTGCAGAAAGACTGTAACAGAGAGCAGAGGTTGGAGACTGAAGTGCAGCAGGACTGTTACAGAGAGCAGAGTTTGGTGACTGAGGTGCAGAAGGACTGTTACAGAAAGCAGAGGTTGGAAATTGGGGTACAGAGAGACCGTTACAGAGAGCAGAGGTTGGAGACTGCAGTATAGAACGACTGTAACAGAAAGCAGAGTTTGGAGTATATAGTGCAGAAGGACTTTTACAGAGAGCAGAATTTGGAGACTGGGGTGCAGAAGGACTGTTACACAGAGCAGAGTTTGAAGACTGGGGTGTAGAAGGACTGTTGCAGAGCACAGAGGTTGGAGACTTGGGTGAAAAAGAACTGTTGCAAGAGCAGAATTTGGAGACTGAGGTGCAGAAGGACTGTTGAGGAGAGGATACGTTGGAGACTAGGGTGCATAAGGATCATTGCAGAAAGCAGAGGTTGGAGACTGAGTTGCAAAAAGATTGTTACAGAGAGCAGCGTTTGGAGACTGGGGTGCAGACGGCCTTTACGGAGAGCAGAGTGTGGAGAAGGGCTCCAGAAGGACTGTTACAGATCACAGAGTTTGGAGACTTGGTTGAAGAAGGATCTAACAGAGACAAGATTGGGGACCCAGGTGCAGAAGGATTGTTACAGAGAGTAGAGGTTGGAGACTGAGGTGCAAAAGTATCGTATCAGAGAACAGCGCTTTAAGATTGAGGTGAAGAAGGACTGTTGCAGAGACCACAGGTTGGAGACTAGGGTGCAGAAGGACTGTTGCAGAGAGCAGAGGTTGGAGACTGGGGTGCAGAAGGCTTGTTATAGAGAACAGAATTTGGAGACTGAGGTGCAGAAGGCCTGTTTACGGAGAGGAGAGTTGGGAGAAGTGGTTCAGAAGGACTGTTAGAGAGGGCAGAGTTGGGAGACTGGGTTGTAAAAGAATCTTACATAGAGCAGAGTTTGGAGACTGAGGTGCAGAAGGACTGTTACAGAGAGCAGATGTTGAAGTCTGGGGTGCAGAAGGATTGTTGGAGAGTGCAAAATTTTCAGACTGATGTGCAGAAGGACTTTTGCCGAGAGCAGATGTTGGAGACTGGGGTGCAGAAGGTTCGTTGCAGAGAGTAGAAGTTGGAGACTGCAGTACAGAAGGACTGTTGCAGAGAGCAGAGGTTTGAGACTAGGGTACACAAGGAGTTTTTAAGAGAGCAGATTTTGGATACTTTTGTCAGAAGGACTGTTGCAGAGAGCAGAAGTTGGAGAATGGGGTGCAGAAGGACTTTTGCAGAGAGCAGAGGCTGGAGACTGAGGAGCAGAAGGACGGACAGAGAAAGCAGAGGTTGGAGACTGGCGTGCAAAAGGACCTTTACAGAGAGCAGAATTTGGAGACTGCGTTAAAGACGGACTGTTACAGAGAGCAGAGTTCTGAGACTGGGGAGCAGAATGAGTGTTGCAAAGTACAGAGGTTGTAGACTGGGGTGGAGTAGGACCGTTGCAGAAAGCAGAGGTTGGAGACTAGCATGAAGAAAGAATATTACAGAGAGCAGAGTTTGGACACTGGGGTGCAGAATGACTGTTGCAGAGAGCAGATGTTGGAGACTGGGGTGCAGAAGGACTGTTTAGAGAGCAGATGTTGGAGTCTGGGGTGCAAAAGCACTCTTTCAAAGAGCAGAGGTTGAAGACTGAGGTGGAGATGGACTAAATCAGAGAAAAGAGTTTGGAGACTGGGGTACAGAAGGCCTGTTGCAGAGAGCAGAGGTTTAAGACTGAGGTACACAAGGATCATTGCAGAGAGCAGAGTTGGAGACTGGGCTGTAGAAGGACTTTACACAGAGCACACGTTGCAGACTGGGGTGCAGAAGGAATTTTGCACACAGCAGAAGATGGAGACTGGGGTGCATATGGACTGTCGCAGATAGCAGAGTTTGAATATGAGGTGAAGAAGGACTGTTACAGAGAGCAGAGGTTGTAGACTGCTGTGTTACAGAGAGAAGAGGTTGGAGACTGGGTGCAGAAGTATTGTTATAGAGAACAGACTTTGGAGACTGGGGTGCAGAAGGATAGTTACAGATAGGAGAGATGAGAGAAGGCGTGAAGAAGGACTGTTACAGAATGCAGAGTTTTGAGACTTGGTTCAGAAGGAACTGACAGAGAGCAGATGTCGGAGAGTGAGGTGCAGAGGGACTGTTACAGAGAGCAGAGTTTGGAGACTGGGGTGCAGAAGGACTGTTGCAGATACCAGAGGTTGGAGACTGATGTAAGAAAGGACTTTTGCAGAAACCAGAAGTTGGAATCTTGGGTGCTGACGGACTGTTGAAGAGAGCAGATGTAGGAGACTGAGCTGCAGAAGGACTGTTACAAAGAGCAGAGATTTGCAAGTGGGGTGCAGAAGGAATGATACAGGGAGCAGAGTTTGGAGACTGGGGTGCAGAAGGATCGTTGGAGACATCAGAGTTTCCAGACTGAGGTGCAGAAGGACTGTTTCAGAGATAAGATGTTGGAGACTTGGGTGCAGAAGGACTGTTGCAGAGAGCAGATGTTGGAGACTGGGATTCAGAAGGATCCTTGCAGATAGCAGAGTTTGGACTCTGAGGTGCAGAAAGACTGTTACTCAAAGCAGAGGTTGAAGACTGAGGTGAAGAAGGACTGATACAGAGAGCAGATGTGGGAGACAGGGGTGCAGGACTGATACAGAGAAGAAGTTGAAGACTGAGGTACAGAAGGACTTTTACAGAGAGCAGAGGTTGGAGACTCGGGTGCAGAAAGATTATTGCAGAGAGCAGAGTTTTCAGACTGAGGTTCAGAAGAACTTTTGCAGAGAGCAGATGTTGGAGATTGGGGTGCACAAGGACTCTTGCAGCGAGCAAGGGTTGGAGACTGGGGTGCAGAAGGATCGTTGCAGAGAGCAGAGATTGGAGACTGGGGTGCAGAAGGACTGATACACAGAGCAGAGATGGGAGACTGCGGTGCAGAAGGTCTTTTACAGAGAGCAGAGTTTGGAGAGTGAGGTGCCGAAAAACTGTTACAGAGAGCAGAGATTGAAGACTGGGGTGAAGAATGATTGTTGCAGAGAGCAAAGGTTGCAGAGTGAGGGGCAGACGAACAGTTACAGAGAGCAGAGTTTGGAGTCTGTGGTGCAGAAGCACTGATACAGAAAGCAGAGTTTGGAGACTGGGGTAAAAATGAACCCTTACAGAGAACAGTGGTTGAAGACTGCGGTACAGAAGAACTGTTGTTGAGAATAAGGTTGGAGACTGGTGTGCAGAGAGACCATTGTAAAGTTTGGAGACTGGGGTGGAGAATGACTGTTGCAGAGAGCAGATGTTGGAGCCTGGGGTGCAAAAAGACTGTTACAGAGAGCAGAAAATGGAGACTGGGGTTCACAAGAACTGTTGCAGAGAACAGAGGTTTGAGACTGGGGTGCGGAAGGATTGTTGCAGAGAGTAGAGGTTGGAGACTTAGGTGCAGAAGGATCGTTGCAGAGAGAAGAAGTTTGAGACTGGGGTGCGGAAGAATCGTTACAGAGAGCACAGTTTGGAGACTGGAATGCAGAAAGATTTTTACAGAGAGCACAGTTTGGAGCCTGGGGTGCAGAAGGAATGTTGCAGAGAACAGAGGTTGGAGACTTGGGTGCAGAAGGACTGTTGCAGAAAGCAAAGTTTGATGGTTGAGGTGCAGAAGGACTGTTGCAGAGATCAGAGGTTAAAGACTGGGGTGCAGAAGGACAGTTACAGATAGCAGAATTTGGAGACTGGGTATCAGAACAATCTTACACAGAAAAGAGTTTGGAGACTGCGGTGCAGAAGGACTGTTACAGAGAGCGGATGTGTGAGACTGGGGTGCAGAAGGATCATTACAGAGAGCAGAGTTTGAAGACTGGGGTGCAGACGGACTTTTACAGAGAGCATACTTTTGATACTGGGTTGCAGAAAAAATGTTGCAGAGAGCAGAGATAGGAGACTGGGGTTCAGAAGGACTGTTGCTGAAAGCAGAGGTTTGGGACTGAGGTGCAGAAGGACTGTTACAGAGAGCAGAGTTTGGATACTGGGGTGCAGGAGGACTGACAAAGAAAGCAGATGTAGGAGACTGGGGGGCATAAGGACTGTTACAGAGAGCCAAGTTTTGAGACTCTGGTACAGATGGACTGTTAAAAAGAGCAGAGTTTGGAGACTGGGGTATAGAAAAACTGTTGCTTAAAACAGAGGTTGGAGACTGGGGTGCAGAAGGACCATTGCGGAGAGCAGAGTTTGGAGATAGGTTCCAGAAGGACTGTAACAGTGAGCAGGGGTTGGCGACTGGTGTGCAGAAAGATCTTACAGAGAGCAGAGGTAGGAGACTGGGGTGCAGAAGGACTGTTTTAAAGAGAAGATGTAGGAGACTTGGGTGCAGAAGGATCCTTGCAGAGAGTAGAGTTTGAAGACTGGGGTGCAGAAGGCCTCTTGCAGAGAGCAGAGGTTGGAGACTGGGATGCAGAAGGCCTGTTTCAGAGAGCAGAGGTTGGAGCTTGGGGTGCAGAAGGACTGTTACAGAGAGCAGAGTTTGCACACTGGGTTTCAAAAGGGTCTTACAGATAGCAGAGGTAGGAGACAGAGTTAAATAAAGACTGTTACAGAGAGCAGAGTTTGGAGACTGTGGTGCAGAGGGATTGTTGCCGAGATCAGATTTTTCAGACTGAGGTACAGAAGAACTGTTGCAGAGAGCAGATGTTGAAGACTAGGTTGCTCAAGGACTGTTGAAGCAAGCAGAGGTTGGAGACTGGGGTCCTGAATGATCGTTGCAGAGAGCAGAGTTTGGAGACTGTGGTTCAGAAAGATTGTTAGAGAGAGCAGAGGTTGGAGACTGTTGTGCAGAAGGACTTTTACTTAGAGCACAGGTTGGAGACTGGGTTACAGAAGGACTTTTACAGAGATCACAGGTTAAACACTGAGGTCCAGAAAAACTTTTGCTGAGAGCAAAGTTAGGAGACTGGGGAGCAGAAGGAGTGTTTCAGAGAGCAAAAGTTGGAGACTGAGGTGCAGAAGCACCCTTTCAGAGAGCAGAAGTTGGAGACTGGTGTACAGAGGAGTGTTACAGAGAGCAGAGGTTGGAGATAGGTGTGCAGAAGGATCTTCAAGAGAGCATAGATTGGAGACTGGGGTGCAGAAAAACTGTTGCTGAGAGCAGAGGTTGGAGACTGGGGTGGAGAAGGATATTGAAGAGAGAAGAGTTTGGAGACTGGGGGCAACAGGCCTGTTACATACACCAGAGGTTGGAGACTGGGGTGATAAAGGCCTTTTACAGAGAGCAGTTCTTGGAGACTAAGGTGCAGAAGGACAGATCTGAGTTTTGAGACTGTGTTGCAAAAGAATCTTACAGAGAGCAGAGGTTGGAGAAAAAGGTACAAAAGGACTGTTAGAGAGAGCAGAGGTTGGAGACTGAGGTGCAAAAGGATCGTTGGAGAGAGCAGTGTTTGGAGACTGCAGTGCAGAAGAACTGATAAAGAAAGCAGAGGTTTAAGAATGGGGTGCAGAAGGACCCATATAGAGAACAGAGGTAGGAGACTGAAAGACTCTTACAAAGAGCAGACGTTGGAGACTGCGGTGCAGAATGACTGTTGTAGAGAACCGAGGTTGGAGACTGGTTTACAGAAGGACCATTGCAGAAAGTAGAGGTTGGAGACTGGGTTTCAGAAAGATCATACAGAGAGCAGAGTTTTGACAATGAGGTGCCGAAGGACTGTGGCAGAGAAAGGAGGTTGGATATTGGGGCGCTGAAAGACTGTAGCAGAGAGCAGAGGTTGGAGTCTGAGGTGAAGAAAGACTGTTACAGAGAGCACAGGTTGGAGACTGGGGTGCAGAAAACTGATACAGAAAGCAGAGTTTGGAGACTGGGGTGCAGAAGGACCATAACAGAGAGCAGAGGTTGGAGATTGCAGTACAGAAGGACTGTTACAGAGAGCAGAGGTTGGAGACTGGGGTGGAGAAGGACTGTTGCAGAGAGCAGAGGATGGAGACTGGGGTGCAGAAGTACTTTTGCAGAGAGCAGAGTTTGAAGACTGGTTGCAGAAGGACTGTTTCAGAAAGCAGAGTTTGCAGAGTGAGGTGCAGAATGACAGTTACAGAGAGCAGAGTTAAGAGACTGTGGTGCAGAAAGACTGATATAGAAAGTAGAGGTGGGAGACTGGGTTGCAAAAGGCAACTTACAGAGAACAGAGGTTGGAGACTGCAGTACAGAAGGACTGTTGTAGAGAACCAGGTTGAAGACTGGGGTACAGAGGTACCAATGCAGAGAGCAGAGGTTGGAGAATGGGGTGCAAAAGGAATGTTACAGAGAGCACAGGTTGGAGACTGAGGTTTAGAAAGAGTGTTACAGAGAGCAGAGTTTGGATACTGAGGTGCAGAAGTACTGTTACAGAAAGCAGAGGTTAGAAATTTGGGAGTAGTAGGAACGTTACAGAGAGCAGAGGTTGAAGACTGCAGTACAGAAGGACTGTTACAAGAGCAGATCTCCAAGACAGGGGAGCAGCAGGACTCTTGCAGAGGACAGAGTTGGAGACTGGGGTGGAGAAAAAATGTTACAGAGAGAAGAGTTTGGAAACTGGAGTGCAGAAGGATCTTACAGAGAGCAGAGTCTGGAGACTGTGGTGCAGAAGGACTGTAGCAGAGAGCACAAGTTGAAGACTGGGGTCCAGAAGGATCGTTGCATAGAGCAGATTTTAGAGACTGAGGTGCAGATGGACTGTTACAGAGAGCAGAGTTTGGAGACTGAGGAGCAGAGGGACAGTTACAGAGAGCAGAGTTTGGAGACTGGTGTGCAGAAGGACTGTTACAGAGAGAAGAGGTGGAGACTGGGGTTCAGATGGATCTTAGAGAGAGCAGAGTTTTGAGACTGGGGTGCAAAAGGACTTTTGCCGAGAGCAGATGTTGGATACTGGGATGGAAAAAAATCGTTGCAGAGAGAAAAAGTTGGAGACTGGAGTGCATAACGATCTTCCAGAGAGCAGAGGTTGGAGACCAGGGTGCAGAAGGACTGTTGCCGAGAGCAGAGGTTGGAGACTGGGGTGAAGAAAAATCATTGCAGAGAGAAGAGGTTGGAGACTGGGGTTCTGAAGGCCTGTTACAGAGAGAAGAGTTTCGAGACTGGGTTGCAAAATTTCTGTTACAGAGAGCAGAGGTTGGAAACTATTCTGCAGGAGGACTGTTACAGAGAGCAGAGTTTGGACACTGGGTAGGAGAAGAATCCTACAGAGAGCAGAGGTTGAAGAATCAGGTGCAGAAAGATTGATACAGAGAACAGAGGTTGGAGACTGGGGTGCAGAAGGACTGATACAGAAAGCAGAGATTGGATACTGGGGTGCAGAAGGACCGTTACAGAGAGCAGAGGTTGGATTCTGCAGTAAAGGAGGACTGTTACCTAGAGCAGAGGTTGAAGACTGGGGTGCAGAAGGACTGTAAAAGAGAGTTGATGTTGGTAACTAGGGTGCCGATGGATTGTTGCAGAGAGCAGAGTTTGGAAACTGGGGTGCAGAAGAACTGTTGTGGAGAGCAGATGTTGGAGACTGACGTGCAGAAACACTGTAACAGAGAGCAGAGGTTTGAGACAGCGGTGCAGAAAAATCTTACAGAGAGCATAATTGGGAGACTGAGGTTCAGAAGGACTGTTAAAGAGAGCAGAGGTTGGAGACTGAGGTGTAGATGGACTGTTAGAGAGCAGAGGTAGGAGTCTGGGGAGCAAAAGGGTCGTTTCAGACAGCAGAGTTTTCAGACTGAGGTTCAGAAGGACTGTTGCAGAGAGCATATGTTGGAGACTGGGGTGAAGAAGGACTGTTGCAGAGAGCAGAGGTTGAAGACTGGTGTGTAGAAGGTGTGTTACAGAGAGCAGAGTATTGAGATTCAGGTGCATAAGGACTGTTACAGGAAGCAGAGTTTGGAAATTGGGATGCAGAAGGACCATTAAAGAGGAAATAGGTTGAAGACTGCCATATAGGACTTTTACCAATAACAGAGGTTAGAGACTTGGGTGCAGAATGACTGTTACAGAGAGCAGAGGTTGGAGACTGAGGTGTAGAATAAGTGTTACAGAGAGCAGATATTGGAGACTGAGGTGAAGAAGTAACATTGCAGAGTACAGAGTTTGGGGACTGAGGTGCAGAAGGATTGTTACAGAGAGCAGAGTTCGGAGACTGGGTGGCAAAAGGACTGTTATAGTGAGCAGAGGTTGAAGACTGGGGTGCAGAACGACTGATACAGAAAGCAGAGATTGGAGTCTGGGGTGCAGAAAGACCGTTACAGAGAGCAGAGGTTGGATTCTGCAGTACAGGAGGACTGTTACAGAGAGCAGAGGTTGGAGACTGGGATAGAGAAGGACTGTAAAAGGGAGCTGATGTTGGTAACTAGGGTGCCAAAGTACTGTTGCAGATAGCAGCGTTTGGAGACTGGGGTGCAGAAGAACTGTTGCGGAGAGCGGAGGTTGGAGACTGGGGTGAAGAAGGACTGTTACAGAGAGCAGAGGTTGGAAACACCATTGCAGAAGGATAATACAGAGAGCAGAATTTGGAGACTGAGGTGCAGAAGGACTGTTGTAGAGATCAGAGGTTGGAGTCTGTGGTGCAGTATGATCATTGCAGAGAGCAAAGGTTAAAGACTGGGGTGCAGAAGGATCGTTGCAGAGAGCAGAGGTTGAAGACTTGCGTGCAGAAGGCCTGCTAAAGAGAGCAGATTTGGAGACTGGCGTGCAGAAGGCCTGTTACAGAGAGGAGAGTTTGGAGACTGGGGTGCAGAAGGACTGATACAGAGAGCAGAATTTGAAGACAGGGTTGTTGAAGGATCTTACAGAGAGCAGATGTTGGAATCTAAGATGAAGTTGGACTGTTACAGAGAGCAGTGGTTTGAGACTGGGGTGCAGAAGGATCGTAAAGAGCTGAGGTTTCAGATTGAGGTGCAGAAGTACTGTTACTGAGAGCAGAGGTTGGAGATTGAGGTGTAAAAGGACTGTTACAGAGAGAAGAGTTTGGAGACTGAGGTGCAGAAGGACTGTTACAGAAAGCAGAGGTTGGAAATTGGGGTGCAGAAGGACTGTTACAGAGAGCAGAGGTGGGAGACTTGGGTGCAGAAGGACTGTTACAGAAGCACAGGTTGGAGACTCGGTTAAGTGGGATAGACACAGAGAGCAGAGGTTGGAGACTGGGTTTAAGAAGGACTGATGCAGAAAGCAGAGGTCAGAGACTGGGGAGCAGAAGGACCCTTACAGAGAACAGAGTTTGGTGAATGCGGTGCAAAAGGTCTGTTAGAGAGCAGATATTGGAGACTGGGGAGCAGAAGGACTGTTGCAGAGGACAGAGTTTGAAGACTGGGGTGCCGCAGGACCCTTCCAGAAAGCAGAGGTTGGTGACTAGAGTGGAGAATGAATTTTAGAAAGAGCAGAGTTTGGAAACTGGAGTGCAGGAAGATCTTACAGAGAGTAGAGGTTGGAGACTGAAGTGCAGAAGGACTGTTGCAGAAAGTAGAGGTTGGAGACTGTGGTGCAGAAGAACTCTTAAAGAGCGCAGATGTTGGAGACTGGGGTTTAGATGGATCTTACAGAGAGCAGATGACAGAGACTGTGGTGCAGAAGGATTGTAACAGACAGCAGAGGTAGGAGACTGGGGTGCAGGAGGTTCTTTTCAGACAGCAGAGTTTTCAGACTTTGGTGCAGAAGGACTGTTGCAGAGACCAGATGTTGGAGACTGGGGTGTAAAAGGACTGTTGCAGAGAGCAGATTTTGGAGACTGGGGTTATGAATGATTTTTGCAGCGAGAAGAGATTGAAGACTGGTGTCCAGAAAAAAAATGTTACAGAGAGCAGATTTGGGAGACTGGGTTGGCGAAGGATCCCACAGAGAGCAGAGGTTGGAGACTGAAGTGCAGAAGGACTGTTACAGAGAGTAAAGGTTGCAGACTGAGGTGCAGAAGGACCGTTGCAGACAACAGAGTTTTCAGACTGAGGTGCAGAAAAATTGTTACAGAGAGCAGAATTTGGAGACTGGGGTGCAGAACGACTGTTGAAGACAGCAGAGGTTGGAGCCTAAAGTGCAGAAGGACTGTTGCAGAGAGCAGAGGTTGGGGACTGGGGTGCAGAAGGAATGTTGCAGAGAGCAGAGGCTGGAGACTAAGATGCAGAAGGAAACGTAGAGCACAAGTTAGAGACAGGGGTGCAGAAGGACTGATACAGAAAGCAGAGTCTCTAGTATGGGTTGTAGAAGGAACGTTACAGAGAGTAGAGGTTGGAGAATGCAGTACAGAAGGACTGTTCCAAAGAGCACAATTTAGAGACTGAGGTGCAGAAGGACTGTTGCAGAGAGCAGAGGTTGGGGACGTAGGTGCAGAAGACCTGTTATATAGAACAGATTTTGGAGACTGGGATGCAGAAGGATCCTTGCAAATTGCAGAGCTTGTTGACCAGTGTAGAAGGATCTTACAGAGAGCAGATGTTAGAGACTGGGGTGCAGAAGGACTGTTGCAGAGATCAGAGATTAAAGACTGGGGTGCAGTAGGATCATTGCAGAGAGCAGAGGTTGGAGATAGGGATGCAGAAGGATCATTGCAGAGAGAAGAGTTTGTAGACTGGGGTGCAGAAGGCCTGCTACAGAGAACAGAGTTTGGAGACTGGCGTGCAGAAGGGCTGTTACAGAGAGGAGAGGTAGGAGACTAGGTTGCAGAAAGACTGTTATAGAGAGCAGAGTTTGGAGACTGGGTTGCTGAAGGATCTTAAAAAGAGCAGAGGTTAGAGACTGATGTGCAGATGTACTGTTACAGAGAGCAGTGGTTGGAGACTGGGGTGCAGAAGATTCATGCAGAGAGCAGAGGTTTCAGACTGAGGTGCAGAAGGACAGTTACAGAGAGCAGAGTTTGGAGACTGAGTTGTAGAAGGACTGTTACAGGAAGCAGAGGTTTGAAATTGGTGTGCTGAAAGATTGTTAAAGAGAGCAGAGTTTTAAGACTGTGGTTTAGGACTGTTACCGAGAGCAGAGTTTGGAGACTAGGATGCAGAAGGACTCGCACAGAGAGCACAAGTTGGAGACTGAGGTGCAGAAGAATGGATTCAGAGAACAGAGGTTGGAAACTGGGGTTCAGACAGGCTGATCCAGTAAGCAGAGTTTGGAGACAGAGGTGTAGAAGAACTGAAATAGAGAGCAGAGGTTGGACACTGCGGTACAGAAGGACTGTTACAGAGAGCAGATCTCGGAGACTGGGGAGCAGAAAGACTGTTGCAGAGAGAATAGGTTGGAGAATGAGGTGCAGAAGAACTGTTTCAGAGAGCAGGGTTTGGAGACTGGGGTTCAGAAGGATTGTTACAGAGAGTAGAGTTTGGAGACTGGGGTGCAGAAGGACTGTTAAAGAGAGCAGAGGTTGGAGACTGGGGTTCAGATGGATCTTACAGAGAGCAGAGTTTGGAGACTGGGGTGCAAAAGGACTGTTGCAGAGAGCAGATGTTGGAGACTGGGGTGGAGAAGAATCGTTGCAGAGAAAAGAGTTTGGTGACTTAGGTGCAGTAGGATAGATACAGAGTACAGGTTGGAGACTGGGGTGCAGAAGAAATGTTGAAGAGAGCATAGGTTCGAGACTGGTGTGCAGAAGGACTGTGCAGAGACCAGATGTTGGAGACTGGGGTATAGAAGAACTGTTGCAAAGAGCAGATGTTGGAGACTGGGGTTAAGAATGATTGTTGCAGAGGGAAGAGATTGAAGACTGGTGAGCAGAAGGAATGTTACAGAGAGCAGATTTGGGAGACTGGGTTGGCGAAGGATCCCACAGAGAGCAGAGGTTGGAGACTGAAGGGCAGAAGGACTGTTACAGAGAGTAGAGGTTGGAGACTAAGATGCAGAAGGACCGTTGTAGACAACAGAGTTTTCAGACTGAGGTGCAGAAGGATTGTTACAGAGAGCAGAGTTTGGAGACTGGGGTGCAGAAGGAGTGTTGCAGAGAGCAGAGGTCAGAGACTGAGTTGCAGAAGGACTGTTGTAGAGATCACAGGTTGGAGACTGAGGTGCAGAAGGACTCTTAGAGAGCAGAGTTTGGAAACTGGGGTACAGAAGAATTGATACAGAAAGCAAAGATTGGAGTCTGGGGTGCAGAAAGACCGTTACAGAGAGCAGAGGTTGGATACTGCAGTACAGCAGGACTGTTACAGAGAGCAGTGTTTGAAGACTGGGTTGCAGAAGTACTGTAGGAGAGAGCAGATGTTGGTAACTAGGGTTCAGAAGGACTGTTGCAGAGAGCAGAGTTTGGAGACTTGTGTGCAGAATGACTTTTGAGGAGAGCAGCAGATGGAGACTGGGGTGCAGAAGGACTGTTACAGAGAGCAGAGGTTGGAGACAGGGGTCAGAAAAACTGTTGCAGAGAGCAGATGTTGGAGACTGGGGTGCAGAAGGACTGTTGCAGAGAGCAGATTTTAGAGACTGGGGTGCAGAAGGATTGTTACAGAGAGAAGGGTTTGGAGACTGAGGTGCGGAAGGACTGTTACAGAGAGCAGCGTTTGGAGACTGGGTTGCAGAAGGACTCTTACAGAGAGCAGAGGTTGGAGACTAGGGTGCAGATGGATGTTACAGAGAGTAGAGTTTGCAGACTGGTGTGCAAAAAGACAGTTGCAGATAGCAGATGTTGGAGACTTGGGTGGAGAAGAATCGTTGCAGAGAGAAGAGGTTGGAGACTGGGGTGCAGAAGGCCTGTTACAGAGAGCAGAGGTTGGAGACTGGGTTGCAAAAGTCCTGTTACAGAGAGCAGAAGTTGGAGACTGTTGTTCAGAAGGACAGGTACAAAGTGAAGAGTTTAAAGACTGGATTGCAGAAGGATCATACAGAGAGCAGAGTTGGAAGACTGAGGTGCAGAAGGACTCTTAGAGAGAGCAGAGGTTGGAAACTGGGGTACAGAGGGACTGATACAGAAAGCAGATATCGGAATCTGGGGTGCAGAAAGACCGTTACAGAGAGCAGAGGTTGGATACTGCAGTACAGGAGGACTGTTACAGAGAGAAATGGTCGAAGACTGGGTTTCAGAAGTACTGTAGGAGAGAGCAGATGTTGGTAACTAGGGTGCAGAAGGACTGTTGCAGAGAGCAGAGTTTGGAGACTGGGGTGCAGAATGACTCTTGAGGAGAGCAGAGGTTGGAGACTGGGGTGCAGAAGGATCTTACAGAGAGCAGAATTTGGAGACTGAGGTGCAGAAGGACTGTTGCAGAGATCAGAGGTTGTAGACTGGGGTGCAGTAGGATCATTGTAGAGAGCAAAGGTTGGAGACTGCAGTGCAGAAGGATCGTTGCAGAGTGCACAGCATGGGGAGTGGGATGCAGAAGGCCTGCTATATAGAGCAGAGTTTCGAGACTGGAGTGCAGAAGGCCTGTTACAGAGAGGAGAGTTTTGAGACTGAGGTGCTGAAAAACTGTTACAGAGAGCAGAATTTGGAGACTGGTTTGCTGAAGGAACTTACAGAGAGCAGATGTTGGAGACTGAGGTGCAGGTGGACTGTTACAGAGAGCAGTGGTTGGAGACTGGGGTGCAGAAGGATTGTGCAGAGTGCAGAGGTGTCAGAATGAGGTGCAGAAGGACTGTTTCAGAGAGCAGAGTTTGGAAACTGAGGTGTAGAAGGACTGTTACAGAGAGCAGAGTTTTGAGACTGAGGTACAGAAGGACTGTTACCGGAAGCAGAGGTTGGAAATTGGGCTGCATAAGGACCGTTACAGAGACCAGAATTTGGAGACTGCGGTATAGAAAAACTGCAACAGAGAGCAGAGTGTGGAGACTGGGGTGCTGAAGAAATGTTACAGAGAGCACAGGTTGGAGACTGAGGTGCAGAAGGATAAATACAGAGAGCAGAGTTTTGAGACTGGGGTTCAGAAGGACCGTTACAGAGAGCAGATTTTGGAGACTGGTTAGCAAAAGGACTGTTGTGGAGGACAGAGGTTGGAGACTGGGGTGCCGCAGGACACTTGCAGAAAGCAGAGGTTAAATACTGGGGTGAAGAAGGAATGTTACAGAGAGAAGAATTTGGAAACTGGAGTGCAGAAGGATCTTAAAAATAGCAGACTTTGGAGACTGTGGTGCAGAAGGAGTGTTGCAAAGAGCAGAGATTGGAGAATGAGGTTCAGAAGTCATGTTACATAGAGTAGAGCTACAAGAAAGGGGTGCAGAAGGATCTTACAGAGAGCAGAGTTTGGAGACTGCGGTATACGTCTGTTACTGAGAGCAGAGGTTGGAGACTTGGGTGCAGAAGGACTCTTACATAGAGCACAGGTTGGAGACTGAGGTGCAGAAGGATAGATACAGAGAACAGAGGTTGGAGACTGGGGTTCAGACAGACTGATACAGGAAGCAGAGATGGAGACTGGGGTGTAGAAAGATCATTACAAAGAGCAGATGTTAGAGCCTGTGGTACAGAAGGACTGTTACAGAGAGAAGATCTGGAGTCTGGGGAGCAGAAAAACTTTGCAGAGGACCGAGGTCGGAGACTGGGGTGGAGAAGGAATGGTACAGAGAGCAGTGTTTGGAAACTGGGGTGCAGAAGGATTGTGAAAAGAGCAGAGGTGTCAGACTGAGGTTCAGTAGGACTGTTACAGAGACCAGAGGTTGGAGACTGAGGTGAAAAAGCACTGTTAAGGAGAGCAGAGTTTGGAGTCTGAGGTCCAGATGGACTGTTACAGAAAGCAGAGGTTGGAAATTGGGGTGCAGAAGGACCATTACAGAGATCAGACTTTGGATACTGCGGTATAGAAAAACTGTTACAGAGAGCAGAGTTTAAAGACTGGGGTGCAGAAGGAATGTTACAGAAGCACAGGTTGGAGACTGAACTGCAGAAAGGTAGATACAGAGAGCAGAGGTTTGAGACTGAGGTTCAAAAGGGCTGATACTGAAAGCAGAGTTTGGAGACTGGAATGCTGAAAGACCAGTACGGAGAGCAGAGTTTGGAAACTGGGGAGCACAAGTACTGTTGCAGAGGACAGATGTTGAAGACTGGGGTGCCGCATGACACTTGCAGAATGCAGAGGTTAAAGACTGGGGTAGAGAAGGAATGTTACAGAGAGCAGAGTTTAGAAACTGGAGTGCAGAAGGATCTTACAGAGAGCAGAGTTTGGAGACTTTTGTGCAGAAGGATTGTTACAGAGAGCAGAGTTTGGAGACTTTTGTGCAGAAGGATTGTTACAGAGAGAAGAGGTTAGAGACTGGGGTCAAGAAAGATAGATGCAGAGAGGAGAGTTTGGAGACTGGGGTGCAGAAGGACTTTTGCAGAGAGCAGAGGTTTGAGACTGCAGTGCGGTAGGATCATTGCAGAGAGCAGATGGTGGAGACTGGGGTGCAGAAGGTTTCTTGGAGAGTGCAGATTTTGAAGACTGGGGTGCAGAAGGCCTGCTACAGAGAGCAGAGTTTGGAGACTGAGGTGCAGAAAGACTGTTATAGAAACTGGAGGTTAAAAATTGGGGTGCAGAAGGACTGTTGCAGAGAGCAGAGGTTGGAGACTGAGGTCTAGAAGGATCGTTGCAGAGAGCAGAGATTTGAGACTGGGGTGCAGAAGGACTGTTGTAGAGAGAAGAGTTTGGAAACTAGGGTGTAGAATGACTGTTGCAGCGAGCAGTTGTTGAAGACTGGAGTGCAGATGGACTGATACAGAGAGCAGAGTTTGGAGACTGAGGTGCAGAAGAATCTTACAAAGAGCAGAGGTTTTAGACTGGGGTGCAGACGAACTGTTGCAAAGAGCAGAGGTTTGACACTGGGATGTAGAAGGATCGTTGCAGAGAGAAGGGTTTGGAGACAGGGATGCAGAAGGCCTGTTACAGAGAGCAGAGTTTGGAGACTGGGGTTCAGAAGGCTTGTTACATGCAACAGAGTTTGGGGACTGGGGTGCAGAAGAACCATTACAGAGAGCAGAGGTTCGAGACTGCGGTACAGAAAGACTGTTACAGAGAGCAGAGGTTGGAAACTGGGGAACAGAAGGACTGTTGTAGAGAACAGAGGTTTGAGACTGGGGTGCTACAGGATCGTTGCAGAAAGCAGAATTTAGAGACTGGGATGGAGAAGGAATGTTATAGAAAACAGAGTTTGAAAACTGGTGTGCCGAAGGATCTAAAAATGAGCAGAGGTTAAAGACTGGGGTGCAGAAGGAGTGTTTCAGAAACAGACTTTGGAGACTAAGGTACAGAAAGATCGTTGCAGAGAGTAGAGCTTGGATACTGAGGTGCAGAAGACTGTTGCAGAGTGCAGAGGTTGGAGACTGAGGTGCAGAAGGAATGTTAGAGAGAGTAGAGGTTGTAGATTGGGGTTCAATAGGTCTATTATAGAGAGTAGAGGTTGGAGACTCGGATGCAGAAGGACTGTTACAGAGAGAAAATGTTGGACACAGGGTTGCAGAAGGATCTTACAGAGAGCAGAATTTTGAGACTGACATGCCGAAGGACAGTTTCAGAGATCAGAGGTTTGAGACTGGGATGCAGTTGGATCATTGCAGAGAGCAGAGTTTGGAGACTGCGGTGCAGAAGGATCGTTGCAGAGAGCAGATTTCGGAGACTGGGTTGCAGAAGGCCTGTTGCAGAGGACAGAGGTTGGAGACTGGGGTGCCGCAGGACACTTGCAGGAAACATAGGTTAAAGACAGGGGTGGAGAAGGAATGTTACAGAGAGCAGAGTTTGGAAACTGGAGTGCAGTAGGATCTTACAGAGAGCGGAGTTTGGAGACTGTGGTGCAGGAGGACTGTTGCGTAGAGCAGTAGTTGGATACTGGGGAGCAGAAGGATCGTTGCAGATAGCAGAGGTTGGAGACTGGGGTGAAGAAGGACTTTTGCAGAGAGCAGACGTGGGAGACTGGGATGCAGAAAATCATTGCAGACAGAAGAGGTTTGAGACTGGGGTGAAGAAGAACTGTTACAGAGAGTAGAGATTTGAGACTGAGGTTAAGAAGAATCGTTGCTGAGAGCAGAGTTTGGAGACTGAGGTTCAAAAGGACTGTTACAGAGAGCCGAGGTTGGAGACTGTGGTGCAGAAGAACTGTTACAGAGAGCAGAGTTTTTAGACAAGGTTGCTAAAGGATCTTACAGATAGCAGAGGTTGTAGACCAAGGTGCAGCAGGACTTTTACAGAGAGCAGAGGTTGGAGACTAGGGTGCAGAAGGATCCTTGCAGAGAACAGAGTTTTCAGACTGAGGTGCAGAAGGACTTTTGCAGAGAGCACATTTTGGAGACTGGGGTGCAGAAGGACTGTTGCAGAGAGCAGAGGTTAAAGACTGGGGTGCAGAAGGATCATTGTAGATAGCAGAGGTTGGAGACTGGGGTGCAGAAGGAATGTTTTAGAGAAAAGAGGTCGGAGACTGGGGTGCAGAAGGCCTGTTACGGAGAGCAGAGTTTGGGCAAGGGGTGCAGAAGTACTTTACAGAGAGAAGAGTTTGGAGAATGAGGTGCAGAAAGATCGTTATAGAGAGCGAAGGCTGGAGACTGGGTTGCAGAGGGACTGCTGCAGAGAGCAGAGGCTGGACATGGGGTGTAGAAGAACTGTTGCGGAGAGCACAGGTTTGAGATTTGCGTGTAGAAGCACTGTTGCAGAGCGTAGAGGTTGGCGACTGCCTTTCAGTAGGACTGTTACAGAGGCAGAGTTTGGAGACTTTGGTGCAGAAAGACTTTTGCGGAGATCAGATGTTGGAGACTGGGTTGCAGAAGGACTGTTGCAGAGAGCAGAGTTTGTAGACTGAGGTGCAGAAGGACTGTTACAGAGAGCAGAGTTTGGAGATTGTGGTGCAGATGGATTGATACAGAAAGCAGAGTTTGGAGACTCCTGTGGAGAAGGACTGTTGCAGACAGAAGAGGTTGGAGAATGGAGTGCAAAAGGCCTGTTACACAGAGCAGAGGTTAGAGACTGGGGTGCAGAAGGACTGTTACAAACAGCAGAGTTTGAAGACAGGGTTGCAGAAGGATCTAACAGAGAGCAGATTTTGAAGACTGTGGTACAGCAGGATTGTTATAGAGAGAAGATGTTGGAGACTGGGGTGCAGAATGATTGTTGCAGAGAACAGAGTTTTCAGACTGAGATGCAGAAGGACTGTTGCAGAGAGCAGATATTGAAGACTGTTGTGCAGAAGTACTGTTGCAGAGAGCAGAGGTTGGAGACTGGGGTGCAGAAGGATCGTTGTAGCGAGCAGAGTTTTGAGACTGGCGTGCCGAATCACTGTTACAGAGAACAAAATTTGGAGAAGGGGTGCAGAAGGACTGTTCCAGAGGGCAGAGTTTACAGACTGGCTTGCAGAAGGGTCTTGAAGAGAGAATATGTTGGAGATTGAGGTGCAGAAGGACTGTTAAAGAGAGTAGAGGTTAGAGACTGAAGTTCAGAAGGACCATTGTAGAGAGAAGAGTTTGGAGACTGAGGTGCAGAAGGATTGTTACAGAGAGCAGAGGTTGAAGACTGGGGTGCAGAAGGACTGTTGCAGATAGCAGAGCTTGGAGACTGGGGTGCAGAAGGACTGTTGCAGATAGCAGAGTTTGGAGACTGGGGTGTAGAAGGACTGTTGCACAAAGCAGAGGCTTGAGACTTTGGTGCAAAAAAATTTTGCAGAGAGCAGAGTTTGGAGACTTAGGTGCAGAAGGACTGTAACAGAGAGATGAGGTAGGAGACTGGGGTGCAGAAGGACTGATACAGAAAGCAGAGGTTGAAGCCTGGGGAGCAGAAGGAGCGTTTCAGAGAGCAGATTTTGGAGACTGCACTACAGGAGGACTGTTACAGAGATCAGAGGTTAGAGACCGGTGTGGAGAAGGACTGTTTCAGAGTGCAGACCTTGGAGTCTGGGGTGCAGTAGAACTGTTCCAGAGAACATTATTTGGAGACTGGGGTGCAGAAGAACTGTTGCAGAGAGGAGAGGTTGGAGACAGAGGTTCAGCAGGAATGTTACAGAGAGAAGAGGTTGGAAACTGTGGTTCAGAAGGAATGATACAGAAAGGAGAGGTTGGAGACTTGGGTGCAGAAGGATCATTGCAGAAAGCAGAGGTTAGGGACTGCAGTTCAGAAAAACTGTTTCAGAGAGCAGAGTTGGAGACTGGGGAGCAGAAGGACAGTTACAGAGAGCAGAGGTTGGAGTCTGGGGAGCAGAAGGACTGTTGCAGAGAGCAGAGGTTGGAAACTGGGGTACAGAAGGACCGTTACAAAGAGCAGAGTTTTGAGACTGCGGTACAGAAGGACTGTTACAGAGAGCAGAGGTTGGATACTGGGGTGCAGAAGGACCGTTCCAGAGAGCAGATGTTGGATACTGGGGTGCAGAAGGTCTGTTACACAGAGCAGATGTTGAAGACTGAGGTGCAGAAGTATTGTTACAGAGAGCCGATTGTGAATACTGGGGGGCAGAAAGACCATTACAAAGAGCAAACGTTTGAGACTGATGTGCAGAAGAACTTTTCCAGAGAGCAGAGGTTGGATACTGTGGTCCAGAAAGACTGTTAAAGAGAGCAGATGTTGGAGACTTGGATGCAAATGGATCTTACAGATGGCCGAGTCTTGAGATTGGGGTGCAGAGGGACTGTTGCAGAGAGAAGAGTTTAGAGACTGAGGTGCAGAAAGATCGTTGCAGAGAGAAGAGGTTAGAGACTGGGGTGAAGAAGGACTTTTTCATAAACAGGGGTTGGCAATTGAAGAGCAGAAGGACCGTTACAAATAGAAGTGGTTAAAGACTGGAATACAAAAGGACTGTTACAGGGAGCAGAGGTTGGAGACTGGGTAAGAAGAATAGTTGCAGATTGCAGATGTTGGAGACTGGGGTGCAGAAGGATTGTTACAGAGAGCAGAGGTCTGAAACTGATGTGCAGAAGGATCATTGCAGAGAGAAGAGGTTAGAGACGGGGTGCAGAAGGCCTATTACAGAGAGCAGAGGATGGAGACTGGGGTGCAGAAGGAGTGTTACCGAGAGCAGAGTTTGTAGATTGGTGTCCAGAAAAACTGTTACAGAGAGTAGAGTTTGGAGACTGGGGTGCAGAAGTTCTGTTACAGAGAGCAGCATTTCGAGACTTAGGTGCAGATAGATTGTTACAAAAAGCAGAGGTTGGAGAGTGAGGTGCAGAAGGACTGTTACAGAGAGCAGAGGTTGGAGACTGAGATGCAGAAGGATTGTTACAGAGAGCAGAGTTTGGACACTGGTGTTCAGAAAGACTGTTAGAGAGAGCAGAGCTTGGAGACTGGTGTGTAGAAGGATCATTGAAGAGAATAGAGTTTTGAGAGTGAGATGCAGAAGGATCGTTGCAGAGAGCAGAGGTTGGAGACTGGGGTGCAAAAGGACAGTTACAGAGAGCACAGGTTGGAGACTGGGGTGAAGAAGAAATATAATAGAGAGCAGAGGTTGGAGACTGGGTTGCAGAAGGACTTTTGCAGACAGCACAGGTTAGAGACTGGGGTTCAGGAGGACTATTGCAGACAGCAGAGTTTGGAGACTGCGATACAGAAAAACTTATACAGAGAGGAGAGGTTGGAGACTTGGGTGCAGAAAGATTCTTATAGAGAGCAGAGGATAGATACTGGGGTGCAGAAGGAATGTTGCATAGAGCAAATTTTAGAGACTGGGGTGCAGAAAGTTCGTTGCAAAGAGTACAGGTTAAAGACTGGGGTGTAGAAGGAATGTTGCAGAGAGCAGAGGTTTGAGACTGGGGTGCAGAAGGACTTTTGCAGAGAGCAGAGGATGGGGACTAAGGTGCAGAAAGACTGTTACAGAGAGCAGAGGTTGGAGACTGGGGTGCAGAAGAACTGATACAGAAAGCAGAGTGTGGAGACTGGGGTGCAGAAGGACCATCACACAAAGCAGAGTTTGGAGACTGCGGTACAGAAGGACTGTTACAGAAAGCTTAGTTTGGAGACTGGGGTGCAGAAGGACTATTGCAGAAAAAAAGTGTTTGGAGACTGGGGTGCCGAAGGACAGTTACAGAGAGCACAGATAAAGACTGTGGTGCAAAAGAAATGTTGCAGAGAGCAGAAGTTGGAGACTAGGGTGCAGAACAACTTCTGCAGAGAGCAGAGGTTGGAGACTGCGGTTCAGAAGGACTGTTACAGGGATCAGAGGTTGGAGACTTGGGTGCAGAAGGACTGATGCAGAGAACAGAGGTTGGAGACTCGTGTGCAGAAGAACCATTGCAGAGATCAGAGTTTGGAGACTGGGGTTCAGAAGCACTGTTACAGATAGCAAAGTTTCGAGACAGGGTTGCAGAAGGATCTTACAGAGAGCATTTTGTAGACTGAGGTTCAGAGGGACTTTTTCACAGAGCAAAATTTGGAAACTGGGGTGCAGAAGGATTGTTGCAGAGAGCAGAGTTTTCAGACTGAGGTGCAGAAAGACTGTAGAAGAGAGAAGATGTTGGATCCTGGGGTGCAGAAGGACTGTTACAAAGAGCAGAGTTTGGAGACTGGGGTGCAGAAGGATCATTGCAGAGAGCACAGGTTGGAGACTGGGGTGCAGAACGCCTATTACAGAGAGCAGAGTTTGAAGATTGGGGTGCAGAAGGCCTGTTACACAGAACAGAGTTTCGAGACTGGGGTGCAGAAGGACTGTCACAGAAAGCAGAGTTTGAAGAATGGTTTGCAAAAGGATCTTAGAGAGAACAGAGTTTGGAGACTGAGGTGCAGAAGGACTGTCACAAAGAGAAGAGGTTGGAGACTGAGTTGCAGAAGGATTGTTACAGAGAGCAGAGTTTGGAAACTGAGGTGCAGAAAGACTGTTGCAGAGAGCAGAGGTTGGAAACTGAGGTGCAGAAAGACTGTAGCAGCGAGCAGAGGTTAGAGACTGGGGTGTAGAAGGACTGTTATAGAGAGAAGATGTTGGAGACTGGGGTGCAGAAGGACTGTTGCAGAGAGCAGAGTATTGCGACTGGGGTGCAGAAGTAGTGTTAAGGAGAGGAGACGCTGAAAACTGGGGTGCAGAAGGATCACTGTAAAGAGCAGAGTTTGGAGACTGGGGTGCAGAACGATGGTTGCAGAGAGCAGAGGTTGGAGACTGAGGTGCAGAAAAACTGTTACAGAGAGCAGAGTTTGAAGAGTGAGGTGCAGAAGGATCGTTGAAGACAGCAGAAGTTGGAGACGGAGTTGCACAAGAATCATTGCAGAGAGAGGAGGTGGAGACTGGGCTGCAGAAAAATCGTTACAGAGAGCAGAGGTGGGAGACTGGGGTGCAAAAGGACTGTTACAGAGAGAACAGGTTAAAGCCTGGGGTGCAGAAGGAATGTTGCAGAAAGCAGAGGTTGGAGACTGGAGTGCAGAAAGACTGTTGAAGAGAGCAGAGTTTGGAGACTGAGATTCAGAAGGACTGTTACACAGAGAAGACGATGGAGATTGGGTGAAGAATTATGATACAGAAAGCTGAGGTGGGAGCCTGGGGTGCAGAAGGACCGTTAAAGAGAGCAGAGTTTGGAGACTGGGTTGCAGAAGGTCTGTTATAGAGAGCAAACTTTTGAGCGTGGTTTGTAGAAGGACTGTTATAGAGAGCAGAGTTTTGAGGCTGGGTTGTAGAAGGTTTTTACAGAGAACAGAGTTTAGTAACTGAGGTGCAGGACGACTGTAACAGATAGCAGTGGTTGGAGCCTGAAATGCAGAAGGATCGTGCAGAGAGCAGAGGTTTCAGACTTAGGTGCAGAAGGAGTGTTACAGAGAGCAGAGGAATTAGACAGAGGTGCAGAAGGACGGTCACAGAGAGCAGAGTTTGGTGACTGAGGTGCATAACGACTGTTACAGAATGCAGAGGTTGTAAATTGGGGTGGAGAGTGACCGTTAAAGAGACCAGAGGTTGGAGACTGTGGTATACAAAGACTGTAACAGAGAGAAGAGGTTGGAGAATATGGTACAGAAGGACTGTTACAGAGAGCAGAGGTTGGAGACTGGGTTGATGAAAGACTGTTACACAGAGCAGAGATTGAAAACTGGTGTGCAGAAGGACTGTTGCAGAGAGCAGAGGTTGGAGACTTGGGTGCAGAAGGACTGTTGCATAGAGCAGAATTTGAAGACTGAGTTGGAGAAGGACTGTTACAGAGAGCAGAGTTTGGAGATTTGAGTGCAGAAGGACTGTTGTAGAGAGCAGAGGTTGAAACTGGGGTGAAGAAGGACGGTTGCAGGGAGCAGGTGTTGGAGACATGGGTGCAGAAAGACTGTTGCAGAGAGAAGAATTTGGAGACTGAGTTGCAGAAAGACTGTTACAGAGAGCAGAGTTTGGAGACTGGGGTGCAGAAGAACTGATACAGAAAGCAGAGGTTGGAGACTAGGGTGCAGAAGGACCGTTGCAGACAGCAGAGTTCGGAGACTGCAATAAAGGAGGACTGTTACAGAGAGCAGAGGTTGAAGAATGGTTTATAGAAGAACTGTTTAAGAGTGCAGATGTAGGAGACTGGGGTTCAGAAGCACTGTTGCAGAGAGCAGAGTTTGGAGACTGGGGTGTAGAAAGAATGTTACCGAGAGCAAAGTTTGGAGACTGGGGTGCAGAATTACTTATACAGAAAGCAGATGTTGAGACAGGGGTGGAGAAGGACCGTTACAGAGAGAAGAGGTTGGAGACTGTGGTACAGAAGGAATGTTGCAGAGAGCAGTGGTTAGAAAATGGGGTGCAGAAGAACTGTTACAGAGAGTAGATGTTAGAGAATTGGGTACAGAAGTAAGGTTGCAGACTTCAGAGGTTGGAGACAGAGGTGCAGGAAGACTGTTACAGAGAACAGAGGTTGGAAACCGTGTTTCAGAGGGACTTATACAGAAAGCAGAGGTTTGAGACTGGGGTGCAGAAGGACCGTTACAGAGAGTAGAGGTTGGAGACTGCAGTACAGAAGGACTGTTACAGACAGCACAGGTTGGAGACTGGGGAATAGAAGGACTGATGTAGAGAACAGATGTTGGAGACTGGGTTGCAGCAAAACCATTGAAGAAAGCAGATGTTGTAGACTGGGTTGGAGAAGGAATGTGACAGAGAGCAGAGTTTGGAAACTGTGGTGCAGAACGAACTTACAGAGAACAGAGGTTGGAGACTGCAGTGCAGAAGGAGTGTTAAAAAGAGGAGACGTTGGAGACTGGGGTGCAGAAGGACTGTTGCAATGAGCAGATGTTGGAGCCTGGGGTGCATTAGCATCGTTGCAGAGAGCAGAGGTTGGAGACACGGGTGCAAAAGGACTTTTGCAGAGAGCAGAAGTTGGATTCTGAGGTGCAGAAAAACAGTTACAGAGAGCAGAGGTTGGAGACTGGGGTGCAGAAGGATCGTTGCAGAGAGTAGAAGTTGGAGCCTGAGTTGCAGAAGAGTCGTTGAAGAGAGCAGAGGTAGAGACTGGGCTGCAGAAGGATCGTTACAGAAAGAAGAGGTGGGAGACTGCAGTGCAGAATGACTGTTACAGAGAGCACAGGTTGGAGAATGGGGTGCAGAAGGAATGTTGAAGAAAGCAGAGGTTGGAGACTGGGGTGTAGAAGAACTGTTGCAGAAAGCAGAGGTTGGAGACTGAGATGCAGAAGGACTGTTACACAGAGCAGATGGTGGAGACTGGGGTGCATAAGGCCTTCTACAGAGAGCAGAGGTTGTAGACTGGGTTGCAGAAGGACTATTATAGAAAGAAGAGTTTTGAGCATGAGTTGCAGAAGGATGTTATAGAGAGCAATGGTTGGTGACTGTGGTGCAGGACGAATGTTACAGAGAGCAGTGATTAGAGACTGGGGTGCAGAAGGATAGTGCAGAGAGCAGAGGTTTCAGACTGAGGTGCAGAAGGACTGTAAGAGAGAGCAGAGGTTGGAGATTGAAGTGCACCAGGATTGTTACAGAGAGCAGAGTTTTGTAACTGAGGTGCAGAAAGACTGTTACAGAAAGAAGAGGTTGGAAATTGGGGTACAGAGGAAACGTTACACAGAGCAGAGGTTGAAGACTGGGGTGTAGAAGACTGTTGCAGAGAGCAGAGTTTGGAGATTTGGGTGAAGAAGGACTGTTGCAGAGAGCAGAATTTGGAGACTGAGTTGGGAGAAATGGTGCAGAAGAACTGTTAGGGAGGGTAGAGTTGGGAGAATGGGTTGCAGCAGGATCTTAGAGAAAGCAGATGTTGGAGACTGAGGTGTAGAATGTTCGTTGCAAAGAGAAGAGTTTAGAGGCTGGGGTGCAGAAGGCCTGTTAAAGAGAGCAGAGGTTGATGACTGGGGTGCAGAAGGAGTATTATAGAGAGCAGAGTTAGACGACTGGGTGGCAGAAGTATCTTAAAGAGAGCAGAGTTTGCAGATTGAGGTGAGGGAGGACTGTTACAGAGAGCAGTGGTTGGAGACTGGGGTTCTGATGGATCGTGCAGAGAGAAGAGGTTTCAGGCTGAGGTGTAGATTGACTGTTACAGAGAGCAGAGGTTGGAAACTGAGGTGCAGAAGGACTGTTACAGGGAGCAAATTTTGGAGAATGTGTTGCAGAAGGATCTTACATAGAGAAGAGTTTGAAGACTGAGGTGCAGAAGGACTGTCACAGAGAGCAGATGTTGAAGTCTGGGGTGCAGAAGATTGTTTGAGAGAGCAAAATTTTCATACTGAGGTGCAGAAGGACTTTTGCAGAGAGCAGATGTTGAAGACTGGGATGCAGAAGGTTCGTTGAAGAGAGCAGAAGTTGGAGACTGCAGTACAGAAGGACTGTTTCAGAAAGCAGAGGTTGGAGACTAGGGTACACAAGGAGTTTTTCAGAGAGCAGATGTTGGACACTTTTGTTCAGAAGGACTGTTGCAGAGAGCAGAAGTTGGAGATTGGGGTGTAGAAGGACTTTTGCAGAGAGCAGAGTTTTGAGACTGAGGTGCAGAAGAACGGACAAAGAAAGCAGAGGTTGGAGACTGGAGTGCAAAAGGACCTTTACAGAGAGCAGAGTTTGGAGACTGCGGTACAGAAGGACCTTTACAGAGAGCAGAATTCTGAGACTGGGGAGCAGAATGAGTGTTGGAAAGTACAGAGGTTGGAGACTGGGTTGCAGTAGGGCCGTTGCAGAAAGCAGAGGTTGGAGACTGGCGTGTAGAAGGAATATTGCAGAGAGCAGAGTTTTGACACTGGGGTGCAGATGGACGGTTGCAGAGAGCACATGTTGGAGACTGAAATGAAGAAGGACTGTTTAGAGAGCAGATGTTAGAGTCTGGGGTGCAAAAGGACTCTTTCAGAGAGAAGAGGTTGAAGACTGAGGTGGAGATGGACTGTTACAGAGAACAGAGTTTGGAGACTGGGGTGCAGAAGGCCTGTTGCAGAGAGCAGAGGTTTAAGACTGAGGTACAGAAGGATCATTGCAGAGAGCAGAGTTGGAGACTGGACAGCAGAAGGACTTTTACACAGAGCACACGTTGCAGACTGGGGTGCAGAAGGAATTTTGCACACAGCAGAGGTTGGAGACTGGGGTGCATAAGGACTGTTGCAGATTGCAGAGATTGGATATGAGGTGAAGAAGGACTGTTACAGAGAGCAGAGGTTGTAGACTGGGGTGCAGAAAGACTGATACAGAAAGTAGAGTTTGGAGACTGGGGTGCAGAAAGACCTTTACAGAGAGAAGAGTTTGGAGACTTCGATATAGAAAAACTGTTAGAGAGAGCAGAGGTTCCTTGCAGATAGCAGAGGTTGGACACTGGGGTTCAGAAGGACTGTTACACAGAGCAGAGGTTGAAGACTGAGGTGAAGAAGGACTTTCACAGAGAGCAGATGTGGGAGACAGGGGTACAGGACTGATACAGAGCAGAAGTTGAAGACTGAGGTACAGAAGGACTGTTACAGAGAGCAGAGGTTGGAGACTCGGGTGCAGAGGGATTATTGCAGAGAGCAGAGTTATCAGACTGAGGTACAGAAGAACTGTTGCAGAGAGCAGATGTTGGAGATTGGGGTGCACAAGGACTGTTGCAGCGAGCAGGGGTTGGCAACTGGGTTGCAGAGGGATCGTTGCAAAGAGCAGAGGCTGGAGACTGTGGTGCAGAAGGACTGATACAGAGAGCAGAGGTTGGAGACTGGGGTGCAGAAGGTCTTTTACAGAGAGCAGAGTTTGGAGAGTGAGGTCCCGAAAATCTGTTACAGAGAGCAGAGTTCTGAGACTGGAGTGCAGAAAGACTGACACATAAAGCAGAGGTTGGAGACTCGTGTGTATAAGTACCCTTACAGAGAGAAGAGGTTGGAGAATGCAGTACAGAAGGACTGTTATAGAGAGCAGAGGTTGGAGACTGGGGTGGAGAAGGACTTTTGCAGAGAGCAAATGTTGGAGACTGGGGTGCAGAAGGACTGTTGAAGAGAGCAGAGGTTGCAGACTGAGTTGCAGAAGGACTGTTAAAGCGGGCAGAGTTTTGAGACTATGGTGCAACACGACTGATACAGAAAGCAGAGTTTGGATCTTGGGGTGCATAAGGACCCTTACAGAGAACAGCGGATGGAGACTGCGGTACAGAAGGACTGTTACAGAGAGCAGAGGTGGGAGACTGGGGTGCAAAAGAACTGATGTAGAGACCAGAGGTTGGAGACTGGAGTGCTGAAGGATCATTGGGGCGAGCAGAATATGGAGACTGGGGTGTAGAAGGACTGTTGCAGAGAGCAGAGTTTGGAGACTGCGGTGTAGAAGGACTTTTTCAGAGAGCAGACCATGGAGACTGGGCTGCAGAAGGATCGTTGGTGGGAGCAGAGTATGGAGACTGGGGTTTAGAAGGACTGTTGCAGAGAGCAGAGTTTGGAGACTGGGGTGTAGAAGGACTGTTTCAGAGAGCAGATGTTGGAGACTTGTGTGCAGAAGGACTGTTGCATAGAGCAGAAGTTAAAGACTGAGGTACAGAAGGACTGTTAAAGAGAGCAGAGGTTGGAGACTAAGGTGCAGAAGAATTATTTAAGAGAGCAGTATTTTAAGACCGAGGTACAGAAAAACTTTTGCAGAGAGCAGATGTTGGAGATTGGGGTTCAGAATAACTTTAAAGAGAGCAGAGGATGGAGACTGGGGTGCAGAAAGACTGTTGCAGAGAGCAGAGTTTGGAGACTGGGGTGCAGGAGGACTGTTGCAGAGAGCAGAGGTTGGAGACTGAGGTGCAGAAGTCTTGTTACAGAGAGCAGAGTTTGGAGACTCAGGTGCCGAAGGACAGTTTCAGAGAGCAGAGGTTAAATACAGGGGTGCAAAAGGATCTTACAGAGAGCAGAATTTGGAGACTGAGTTGCAGAAGGACTGTTGCAGATATCACAGGACGAGACTGAGGTGCAGATGGACTCTTACAGAGAGCAGAGGTTGGAATGTGGGGTACAGAAGCACCGATACAGAAAGCAGAGATTGGAGTCTGGGGTGCAGAAAGACGGTTACAGAGAGCAGAGGTTGCATACTGCAATACAGGAGGACTGTTACAGAGTGCAGTGGTTGAAGACTGGGTTGCAGAAGTACTGTAGCAGAGAGCAGATGTTGGTAACTAGGGTGCAGAAGGACTGTGGCAGAGAGCAATGTTTGGAGACTGGGGTGCAGAAAGACTCTTGCGGAGAGCAGAGGTTGGAGACTGGGGTGCAGAAGTACTGTTACAGAGAGCAGAGGTTGGAGACAGGGGTGTAGAAGGATCTTACAGAGAGCAGAATTTGGAGACTGAGGTGCAGAAGACTGTTGCAGAGATCAGAGGTTGAAGACTGGGGTACAGTAGGATCATTGCAGAGAGCAAAGGTTGCAGACTGGGGTGAAGAAAGATCGTTTCAGAGAGCAGAGGATGGAGAGTGGGGTGCAGGAGCCCTGCTATAGAGAGAAGAGTTTCGAGACTGGAGTGCAGAAGGCCTGTTACAGAGAGGAGAGGTTGGAGACTGGGGTGCAGAAAAACTGTAACAGAGAGCAGAGTTTGGTGCCTGGTTTGCTGAAGGAACTTACAGAGAGCAGATGTTGGAGACTGAGGTGCAGATGGACTGTTACAGAGAGCAGAGGTTGGAGACTAAGGTGTAGAAGGACTGTTACAGAGAGCAGAGTTTAGAGCCTGACATGCAGAAGAACTGTTACAGAAAGCAGAGGTTGGAAATTGGGGTGCCGAAGGACCGTTACAGAGAGCAGAGGTTGGAGACTGTGGTATAGAAGGACTGTTACAGAGAGCATAGGTTGGAAACAGGGGTGCAGAAGGACTGTTACAGAAAGCACAAGTTGAAGACTGAGGTGCAGAAGGATAGATACAAAGAGCAGAGGTTGGAGACTGGGGTTGAGAAGGACTGATTCAAAAAGCAGAGGTTGGAGACTGGGTTGCAGAAGGACACTTACAGAGAGAAGAGGTTGGAAACTGCGGTACATAAGGTCTGTTACAGAGAGCAGATCTCGGAGACTGGGGAGCAGAAGGACTGTTGCAGAGGACAGAGGTTTGAGACTGGGGTGGAGAAGAAATTTTACAGAGAGCAGAATTTGAAAACTGGAGTGCAGAAGGATCTTACAGAGAGCAGAGGTTGGAGACTGTATTGCAGAAGGACTGTTGCAGAGAGCAGATGTTGGAGACTGGGGTCCAGAAGGTTCATTGCAGAGAGCAGATTTTAGAGACTGGGGTGCAGAAGGATTTTTATAGAGAGCATGTTTGAAGACTGAGGTGCAGAAGGAGTGTTACAGAGAGCAGCGTTTGAAGACTTGGGTGCAGAAGGACTGTTACACAGAGCAGAGGTTGAAGACTGGGGTTCAGATAGATGTTATAGAGAGCAGAGTTTGCAGACTGGGGTGTAGAAGGACTGTTGCAGAGAACAGAGGTTGCAGACTGGGGTGCTGCAGGACCATTGCAGAAATCAGAGTTTGGAAACTGGGTTTCAGAAGGATCATACAGAGAGCAGAGTTTGGACACTGAGGTGCATGAGGACTGTTGCAGAGAGGAGAGGTTGGAGATTGGGGTGCAGAAGTACTATTGCAGAGAACAGAGGTTGGATTCTGAGGTGCAGAAAGACTGTTACAGAGAGCAGAGTTTGGAGACTGCAGTACAGAAAGACTGTTACAGAGAGCAGAGGTTGAAGACTGGGGTGCAGAGGAATTGTTGCAGAGAGCAGAAGTTGCAGAGTGAGGTGCAGAAGGACTGTTTCAGAGAGCAAAGTTTGGAGACTGTGGTGCAGAAGGACTGATACAGAAAGCAGAGGTTGGAGACTGGGGTGTAGAAGGACTGTTGCAGAGAGCAGAGTTTGAAGACTGGGTTGGAGAAGGACTGTTGCAGACAGCAGATGTTGGAGACTGGGGTGCAGAAGGAATGTTGCAGAGAGCAGAAATTAGAGACTCGGGTGCATATGGAGTATTGCAGAGAGCAGAGGTTGCAGACAGAGGTGCAGAAGGACTCATACTGACAGCAGAGTTTCGAGAATGTGGTGCAAAAGGACTGATACAGAAAGCAGAGGCTGGAGAATGTGGTGAAGAAGAACCCTTACAGCGAACAGAGTTTGGAGACTGTGGTACAGAAGGACTGTTACAGAGAGCAGAGGTTTTATACTGGGGTGCAGAATAACTATTGTAGAGATAAGAGTTAGAAGACTAGAGTACACAAGGACCATTGAAGAAAGCAGAGGTTGGAGACTAGGTTTAACAAGGATGTTACAGAGAGCAGAGTTTGGACACTGAGGTGCATAAGGACTGTTGCGGAGAGCAGAGGTTGGAGACTGGGGTGCAGAAGGACTCTTACAGAGAGCAGAGGTTGGAGACAGCAGTGCAGAAGGATCTTACAGAGAGCAAAATTTGGAGACTGAGGTGCAGAATGACTGTTGTAGATATCAGAGGCTGGAGACTGGGGTGCAGTAGGATCATTGCAGAGAGCAGAGGTTAACGACTGGGGTGCAGAAGGATCGTTGCAGAGAGCAGAGGTTAGAGACTTGCGTGCAGAAGGCCTGATAAAGAGAGCAGATTTGGAGACTGGCGTGCAGAAGGCCTGTTACAGAGAGGAGAGGTTGGAGACTGGGGTGCAGAAGGACTGGTACAGAGAGAAGATTGGAAGACTGGGTTGTTGAAGGATCTTACAGAGAGCAGAGTTTGGAGACTAAGGTGCAGGTAAACTGTTACAGAGAGCAGTGCTTGGAGACTGGGGTGAAGAAGGATCCTGGAGAGCTGAGTTTTCAGACTGAGGTGCAGAAAGATCGTTACAGAGAGCAGAGTTTGGAGACTGAGGTGCAAAAGAACGGTTACAGAAAGCAGAGGTTGAAAAATGGGGTGCAGAAGGATCGTTAGAGTGAGCAGAGGTTGAAGACTACGGTATAGTTGGACTGTTACAGAGAGCAGAGGTTGGAGACTGGGGTTCAGAAGGACTGTTACAGAAAGCACAGGTTGGAGACTGAGGTTAAGAAAAATAGACACAGAGAGCAGAGGTTGGAGACTGGTGTTCAGAAGGACTGATACAGAAAGCAGAGGTTGGAGACTGGGGTGCAGAAGGACCGTTACAGAGAGTAGAGGTTGAAGACTATGGTATAGTTGCACTGTTACAGAGAGCAGAGTTGGGAGACTTGGGTGCTGAAGGACTGTTACAGAAAGCACAGGTTGGAGACTGAGGGTAAGAAAGATAGACACAGAGAGCAGAGGTTTGAGACTGGGGTTCAGAAGGACTGATACAGAAAGCAGAGGTTGGAGACTGGGGTAGAGAAGGACTATTACAGAGAGCAGAGTTTGGTGAATGCGGTACAGAAGGACTGTTACAGAGAGCAGAGTTTGGTGAATGTGGTACAGAAAGACTGTTACAGAGAGCAGATATAGGAGACCAGGGAGCAGAAGGACTATTGCAGAGGACAGATTTTGGAGACTTGGGTTCCACAGTACCCTTGCAGAATGCAGAGTTTGGCGACTAGAGTGGAGAAGGAATGTTAGAAAGAGCAGAGGTTTTAGACTGGAGTGCAGAAGGACCGTTTAGGAGAGCAGAGGTTAGAGAGAGCAGTACAGAAGGACTGTTACAGAGAGCAGAGGTTGGAGACTGGGGAGAAGAAGGACTGATGTAGAGAACAGATGTTGGAGACTGGGTTGCAGCAGGACCATTGAGGAAAGCAGAGGTTGTAGACCGGATTAGAGAAGGAATGTTACAGAGAGCAGAGTTTGGAAACTGGGGTGCAGAACGAACTTACAGAGAACAGAGGTTGGAGACTGCAGTGCAGAAGGAGTGTTAAAAAGAGGAGACGTTGGAGACTGGGGTGCAGAAGGACTGTTACAGAGAGCAGAGTTTGGTGAATGCGGTACAGAAGGACTGGAGACTGGGGTGCATTAGGATAGTTGCAGAGAGCAGAGGTTGGAGACAGGGGTGCAGAAGGACGGTTGCAGAGAGCAGAAGTTGGATTCTGAGTTGCAGAAAAACAGTTACAGAGAGCAGAAGTTGGAGACCTGGGTGCAGAAGGATCGGTGCAGAGAGCAGAAGTTGGAGACTGAGTTGCAGAAGAATCATTGAAGAGAGCAGAGGTGGAGACTGGGTTGCAGAAGGATCGTTACAGAGAGAAGAGGTGGGAGACTACGGTGCAGAAGGACTGTTACAGAGAGCACAGGTTGGAGACTGGGGTACAGAAGGAATGTTGCAGAAAGCAGAGGTTGGAGACTGGGGTGTAGAAAGACTGTTGCAGAAAGCATAGGTTGGATACTGAGGTGTAGAAGGACTGTTACACAGAGCAGACGTTAGGGACTCGGGTTAAGAATTATGATACAGAAAGCAGAGGTGTGAGACTGGGGTGCAGAAGGACCGTTACAGAGAGCAGAGGTTGCACACTGGCATGCAGAAGAACTGTTTCAGAGAGCAGAGGTTTGAGACTGCGGTGCAGAAGGCCTGTTACGGAGAGCAGAGTGTGGAGAAGGGCTCCAGAAAAACTGTTACAGATCACAGAGTTTGGAGGCTGGGTTGAAGAAAGATCTAACAGAGACCAGATGTTTTGGACCCAGGTGCAGAAGGACTGTTAGAGAGAGTAGAGGTTGGAGACTGAGGTGTAAGAGGATCGTATCAGAGAACAGCGTTTTAAGATTGAGGTGAAGAAGGACTGTGACAGACACCACAGGTTTGAGACTGGGTGCAGAAGGACTGTTGCAGAGAGCAGAGGTTGGAGACTGGGGTTCAGAAGGCTTGTAATAGAGAACAGACTTTAGAGACTGGAGTGCATAAGGCCTGTTACGGAGAGGAGAGTTGGGAGAAGTGGTGCCGAAGGACTGTTAGAGACGGCAGAGTTGGGAGACTGGGTTGCAGAAGGATCTTAGAGAGAGCAGATGTTGGAGACTGAGGTGTAGAATGATCTGTGCAGAGAGAAGGGTTTAGAGACTGGGGTGCAGAAGGCCAGTTAAAGAGAGCAGAGTTTGAAGACTGGGGTGCAGAAGGAGTATTATACTGAGCAGTGTTAGGAGACTGGGTGGCAGAAGTATCTTACAGAGAGCAGAATTTGGAGACTGAGGTGCAGGAGGAATGTTACGGAGAGCAGTGGTTGAAGACTGGGGTTCTGATGGATCTTGCAGAGAGAAGAGGTTTCAGGCTGAGTTGTAGATCGACTGTTAAAGAGAGCAGAGTTTGGAGACTGAGGTGCAGATGGACTGTTACAGAGAGCAAATTTTGGAGACTGTGTTGCAAAAGGATCTTACATAGAGCAGAGTTTGGAGACTGAGGTGCAGAAGGACTGTCAAAGACAGCAGATGTTGAAGTCCAGGGTGCAGAAGGATTGTTTGAGAGAGAAAAATTTTCAGAGTGAGGTGCAGAAGGACTTTTCCAGAGAGCAGATGTTGGAGACTGGGGTGCAGAAGGTTCGTTGCAGAGAGCAGAAGTTGGAGACTGCAGTACAGAAGGACTGTTGCAGAGAGCAGAGGTTGGAGAATAGGGTACTAGATACTAAGGTGCAGAAAGAGTTTTTCAGAGAGAAGAGGTTGGACACTTTTGTTCAGAAGGACTGTTGCAGAGAGCAGAAGTTGGAGAATGGGGTGCAGAAAGACTTTTGCAGAGAGCAGATTTTGGAGACTGAGGTGCAGAAGGACGGACACAGAAAGCAGAGGTTAGAGACTGTGTTGCAGAAGTCCTGTTACAGAGAAAAAAGGTTGGAGACTGCTATACAGAAGGACTGTCAAAGAATGCAGAGTTCAAAGACTGTGTTTCAGAAGGATCAAACAGAGGGCAGAGTTGGGAGACTGAGGTGCAGAAGGACTGTTACAGAGATCAGAGGTCGGAGCCTGGGGTGCAGAAGGGTCATTGCAGAGAGCAGAGTTTTTAGACTGAGGTGCAGAATGACTGTTGCAGAAGCAGATGTTGGAGACTGGCGTGCAGAAGGTCTTTTGCAGAGCAGATGTTGGTAACTAGGGTCCATAAGGACTGATGTAAAAAGCAGAGGTTGGAGACTGGGGTGCAGAAGAACCATTAAAGAGAGCAGAGTTTGGAGAATATGGTATAGAAGGACTGTTACAGAGAGCAGAGGTGGGAGACTTGGGTGCAGAAGGACTGTTACAGAAAGCACAGGTTGAAGACATAGGTTAAGAAGGATAAACACAGAGAGCAGAGGTTGGAGACTGGGGTTCAGTAGGACTAATTAAGGAAGCAGAGGTTGGAGACTGGGGTGCAGAATGACCGTTACATAGAGCAGAGTTTGTTGAATGCGGTACAGAAGGACTGTAACAGAGAGCAGATATTGGAGACTGGGGAGCAGAAGGACTGTGTCAGAGGACAGAGATTGGAGACTGGGGTGCCGCAGCACCCTTGCAGAAAGCAGAGGTTGGCGACTAGAGTGGAGAAGGAATGTTAGAAAGAGCAGAGTTTGGAAACTGGAGTGCAGAAAGATCTTACAGAGAGCAGAGGTTGGAGACTGTGGTGCATTAGGACTGTTGCAGAGAGCAGACGTTGGAGACTGGTGTCCAGAAAGATCGTTGCAGAGAACAGAGTTTGCAGACTGGGATGCAGAAGGCTGTTGCTGAGAGCAGAAGTTGGAGACTGAGGTGCAGAAGGACTGTTACAGAGAGCAGATGTTGGAGACTGGGGTTCAGATGTATCTTACAGAGAGCCAATGACGAAGACTGAGGTGCAGAAGGATTGTAAGAGAAAGCAGAGGTAGGAGACTGGGGTGGAGGAGGTTCGTTTCAGACAGCAGAGTTTTCAGACTTTGGTGCAAAAGAACTGTTGCAGAGACCAGATATTGGAGACTGGGGTGTAGAAGGACTGTTGCAGAGAGCAGATGTTGGAGAATGGGGTTAAGAATGATCGTGGCTGAGAGAAGAGATTGAAGACTGGTGTGCAGAAGGAATGTTACAGAGAGCAGAGTTGGAAGACTGGGTTGGCGAAGGATCCCACAGAGAGCAGAGGTTGGAGACTGAAGTGCAGAAGAACCGGTGCAGAGAACAGAGTTTGCAGACTGAGGTGCAGAAGAATTGTTACAGAGAGCAGAGTTTGGAGACTGGGGTGCAGAAGGACTCTTGCAGAGAGCAGAGGTTGGAGACTAAAGTGCAGAAGGACTGTTGCAGAGAGCAGAGGTTGAAGCCTGGGGTGCAGAAGGACTGTTGCAGAGAGCAGAGGTTAGAGACTCAGGTGCAGAATGACACTTAGAGCAGAAGTTAGAGACTGGGGTGAAGAAGGACTGTTGCAGAGAGCAGAGGTTGTAAACTGAGGTGCAAAAGTCCTGTTATATAGAACAGAGTACGGAGACTGGGGTGCAGAAGGATCCTTGCAAATCTCAGAGCTTGGAGACAGGGGTGCAGAAGGATCGTACAGAGAGCAGAAGTTAGAGACTGAGGTGAATAATGACTGTTGCAGAGATTAGAGGTTGGAGCCTGGGGTGTAGTAGGATCATTGTAGAGAGCAAAGGTTGGAGACTCGGGTGAAGAAGGATCGTTGCAGAGAGCAGAGGATGGAGAGTGTGTTCCAGAAAGCCTGCTATAGAGAGCAGAGTATTTAGACTGGAGTGCAGAAGGCCTGTTACAGAGAGGAGAGGTTGGAGATTGGGGTGCAGAGAAACTGTTACTGAGAGCAGAGTTTGGAGACTTGTTTGCTGAAGGAAATTACAGAGAGCAGATGTTGGAGACTGAGGTGCAGGTGGACTGTTACAGAGAGCAGTGGTTTTAGACTGGGGTGCAGAAGAATCGTGGAGAGCAGAGGCGTCAGACTGAGGTGCAGAAGTACTGTTACAGAGAGCAGAGGTTGGAGACTGAGGTGTAGAAGGACTGTTACAGAGAGCAGAGTTTAGAGCCTGAGGTGCAGAAGGACTGTTACAGAAAGCATAGGTTGGAAATTGGGGTACAGAAGGACCGTTACAGAGAGCAGAGTTTGGAGACTGCGGTATAGAAGGACTGTTACAGAGAGCAGAGGTTGGAAACAGGGGTGCAGAAGGACTGTTACAGAAAGCACAGGTTGAAGACTGAGGTGAAGAAGGATAGATACAAAGAGCAGAGGTTGGAGACTGAGGTTCAGAAGGACTGATTCAAAAAGCAGAGGTTGGAGACTGGGTTGCAGAAGGACACTTACAGAGAGCAGAGGTTGGAAACTGCGGTACATAAGGTCTGTTACAGAGAGCAGATCTCGGAGACTGGGAAGCAGAAGGACTGTTGCAGAGGACAGAGGTTTGAGACTGGGGTGGAGAAGAAATTTTACAGAGAGCAGAGTTGAAAACTGGAGTGCAGAAGGATCTTACAGAGAGCAGAGGTTGGAGACTGTATTGCAGAAGGACTGTTGCAGAGAGCAGACGTTGGAGACTGGGGTTAAGAATGTTCGTTGCAGAGAGAAGAGTTTGGAGACTGGGATGCAGAAGGACTGTTGCAGAGAGAAGATATTAGAGACTGGGGTGCAGAAGGATTGTTACCGAGAGCAGGGTTTGGAGAATGAGGTGAGGAAGAACTGCTACAGAGAGCAGCGTTTGGAGACTGGGGTGCAGAAGGACTCTTACACAGAGCAGAGGTTGGACACTGGGGTTCAGATGGATGTTACAGAGAGAAGAGTTTTCAGACTGGGGTGCAAAAGGACAGTTGCAGAGAGCAGATGTTGGAGACTTGGGTGGAGAAGAATCGTTGCAGAGCGAAAAGGTTGGAGAGTGTGGTGCAGAAGGCCTGTTACAGAGAGCAGAGCTTGGAGACTGGGTTGCAAAAGTCCTGTACAGAGAACCGAAGTTGGAGACTGTTGTGTAGAAAGACAGGTACAAAGTGCAGAGTTTAAAGACTGGGGTTGAGAAGGGTTGTTGCAGAGAGCAGATTTTTAAGACTGAGGTGCAGAAGGACTGTTGCAGAGAGCAGATGTTGGTAACTAGTGTGCAGTAGGACTGTTGTAGAGATCAGAGGTTTGAGACTAGGGTGGAAAAAGACTGTTGCAGAGCAGAGGTTTGAGACTGAGGTGCGGAAGTCCTGTTACAGAGAGCAGAGTTTGGAGACTCGGATGCAGGAGTGTTACAGAGAGTAGAGGTTTGATACAGGGGTGTAGAAGCATCTTACCAAGAGCAGAATTTGGAGACTGAGGTGCAGATGGACTGTTGCAGATATCAGAGGTTGGAGACTGGGGTGCATTAGGATCATTGCAGAGAGCAGAGGTTGGAGACTGGGGTGCAGAAGGATCGTTGCAGAGAGCAGATTATGGAGACTGGGGTGCAGAAGGCCTGCTACCGAGAGCAAAGTTGGGAGACTCACGACTAGAAGGCCTGTTACAGAGAGGAGAGTTTGAAGACTGGGGTGCAGAAGGACTGTTATAGAGAGCAGAGTTTAGAGACTGGGTTTCTGAAGAATCTTTCAGAGAGAAGATTTTGGAGACTGAGGTGCAGGTGGAGTGTTACAGAGAGCAGTGGTTGGAGACTGAGGTGCAGAAGGACCATGCAGAGAAGAGAGGTGTCAGACTGAGGTGCAGAAGGACTGTTACAGAGAGCAGAGGTTGGAGTCTGAGGTGTAGAAGTACTGTTAGAAACAGAAGAGTTTTGAGACTGAGGTTCAGAAGGACTGTTAAAGAAAGCAGAGTTTGGAAACTGGAGTGCAGAAGGATCTTAAAGAGAGCAGATGTTGGGACTGTGGTGCAGAAGGACTCTTCTAGAAAGCAGAGGTTGAAGACTGGGGTGCAGAAGGATCGTTGCAGAGAGCAGAGTTAGAGGACTGGGGTGCAAAAGTTCGGTTGCAGAGAGCAGAGGTTGGAGACTGGGGTACAGAAAAACTGTTGCAGAGAGCAGAGGTTGGAGACTGGAGTGCAGAAGAACTGTTACAGAGAACAGAGGTAGGAGACTGAAGTGCAGAAGAACTGTTGCAGAGAGAAGACGTTGAAGATTGGGCTGCAGAAGGACTGTAGCAGAGAGCAGAGGTTGAAGACTGGGCTGCAGAAGGACTGTTGCAGAGAGCAGATGTTGGATACTGTGCTACAGAAGGAATTTTGCAGGGAGCATATGTTGGAGACTGGGGTGCAGAAAGACTGTTACAGAGAGCAGAGGTTGTAAACTGTTGTGCAGAAGGACTTTTACAGAGTGCAGATTTTAAAGACTGGGTTGTAGAAGGATCTTACAGAGAGCAGAGTTAGGAGAATGAGGTGCAAAGGACTTTTACAGAGAGCAGAAGTATGAGACTGGAGTGCAGAAGGGTCTTTGCTGAGAGCAGAGTTTTAAGACTGAGGGGCAGAAGGACTGTTGCAGAGAGCAGATGTTGGAGACTGGGGTGCAGATTGACTGTGCAGACAGCATAGATTGGAGACTTTGGTGAAGAAAGATCGTTGCAGAGAGCGGAGGTTAAAGACTGGTGTTCAGAAGCACTGTTACAGAGAGCAGAGTTTGGAGACTGGGTTGCAGAAGCATCTTAGAGAGAGCAGTGGTTGCAGACTGAGGTGCAGAAGGACTGTTACAGAGAGTAGAGGTTTGAGACTGATTTGCAGAAGGACCCTTGCAGAAAACAGAGTTTGGAGACTGAGGTGCAGAGGGTTGTTACAGCGATCAAAGGTTGGAGACTCTGGTGCAGAAGGCCTTTGCAGAGAGCACACGTTGGAGACTTGGGTCCAGAAGGATCGTTGCAGGAAGCAGAGTTTGGAAACTGGAGTTTAGGAGTATTGTTGCAGAGAGCAGATGTCGGAGACTGCGGTGCAGAAGGACAGTTGCAGAGAGCAGAGTTTGGAGAATGTGGTACATAAAAACTCTTTAAGTGAGCAGAGGTTGGAGACTGAGGTTCAGAACGACAGTTACAGAGAGTAGAGGTAGGAGACTGTTGTGCAGAAAGACTGTTACAGAGATCAGAGGTTGGAGAGTGGGGTTCAGATGGATCTTACAGAGTGCAGAGGTTGGAGACTGTGGAGCCAAAGGACTGTTGCAGAGAGCAGAGGTTGGAGACTGGTATGGAAAAGAATCATTGCAGAGACAAGATTTTGGAGACTCCGGTGCAGAATGCCTGTTACAGAGAGCAGATTTTTGAGACTGGGTTGCAGAAGTCCTGTTACAGAGAGAACAGGTTGGAGACTGTTGTGCAGAAGGACGGTTACATGGTGCAGAGTTTAAAGACTGGGGTTCAGAAGTATTTTACAGAGAGCAGAGTTGGGAGAATGAGGTGAAGAAGAACTGTTACAGGCAGCAGAGGTAGGAAACTAGGGTGCAGAAAGTTCTTTGAAGACAGCAGAGTTTTCAGACTGAGGTGCAGTACTGTTGCAGAGAGCAGTTGTTGGAGACTGGGGTGCAGAAGGACTGTTGCAGAGAGCAGAGGTCGGAGACTGGGGTTAAGAAGGATGGTTGCAGAGAGCAGATGTTGGAGACTGGTGTGCAGAAGGACTGTTACAGAGAGCAGATTTTATAGACTTGGTTTTAGAAGGATCCTACAGAGAGCAGAGGTTGGAGAGTGAAGTGCAGAGCTAGTGTTACAGAGAGTAGAGGTTGGAGACTGAGGTGCCGAAGCCCTGTTACAGAGATCAGAGGTTTGAGACTTGGATGCAGAAGGACTGTTGCAGAGAGCAGAGGTTGGATACTGGGGTGAAGTTGGATCTTACAGAGAGCAGAATTTGGAGACTGAGGTGCAGAAAGACTATTGTAGAGATCAAAGTTTGGAGATTGGTGTGAAGTAGGATCATTGCAGAGAGCAGAGTTTTGAGACTGGCGTGCAGAATGCCAGTTACAGAGAGGAGAGGTTGGAGACTGGGGTGCAGAAGGACTGTTATACAGAGCAGTGTTTGGAGACTGCGTTCCTGAAGGATTTTACAGAGAGCAGAGGTTGGAGACTGAGGTTCAGGTGGACTGTTAAAGAGAGCAGATTTAGGAGACTGAGGTGTAGAAGGACTGTTACAGAGAGGAGAGTTTGGAGACTCAGGTGCAGAAGGACTGTTACAGAAAGCAGAGTTTCAAAATTGGGCTTCAGAAGGAACATTACAGGGAGCAGAGATTGGAGACTGCGGTATAGGTCTGTTTCCGAGAGCAGAGGTTGGAGACTCGGGTGCAGAAGGACTCTTACATAGAGCACCGTTTGGAGACTGAGGTGCAGAAGGATAGAAACAGAAAACAGAGCTTGGAGACTGGGGTTCAGACAGACTGATACAGAAAGCAGAGATGGAGACTGGGGTGTAGAAGGATCATTACAAAGAGCAGGGGTTGGAGAATGTGGAACAGAAGGACTTTTACAGAGAGAAGATCTCGCAGTCTGGGGAGAAGAAAAACTGTTGCAAAGGACAGAGGTTTGAGACTGGGGTTGAGAAGGAATGTTACAGAGAGCAGAGTTTGGAAACTGGAGTGCAAAAGGATCTTACAGAGAGCAAAGGTTGGAGACTGTGGTGCAGAAGGACCGTTGCAAAGAGCAGACATTGGAGACTGGGTTTTAGAAGGATCGTTAAAAAGAGCAGATTTTAGAAACTGGGGTGCAGAAGGACTGTTACACAGAGCAGAGGTTGGAGACTGAGGTGCAGAAAGACTGTTAGATTGAGCAGAGTTTGCAGACTGGGGTGCAGGAGGACTGTAAGAGAAAGTAGAGTTTGGAGACTGGGATTCAGCTAGATCTTACAGAGAGCAGAGTTTGGAGACTTGGGTTCAAAAGGACTGTTGCAGAGAGCAGATGTTAGAGACTGGGGTGGAGAAGAATCGTTGCAGAGAAGAGGTTGGAGACTGGGGTGCAGAATGTCTGTTACAAAGAGCAGAGGTTAATGACTGTTTTGCACAAGGACTGTCACAGAGTGCAGAGTTTAAAGACTGGGTTGCAGAAGAAACTTACAGAGAGCAGAGTTGGGAGACTGAGGTACTGAAGGACTGTTACAGAGAGCAGAGGTTGGAGAATAGTTTGCAGAAGGGTCGTTGCAGAGAGCAGAGATTTAAGACTGAGGTGCAGAAGAACTGTTGCAGAAAGCAGATGTTGGAGACTGGGGCGCTGAAGGACTGTTGCAGAGAGCAGATTTTGGTAACTCTGGTGCAGAAAGTCTGTTGTAGAGAGCAGAGGTTGGAGACCGGGGTGCAGAAGGACTGTTACAGAGAGCAGAGGTTGGAGACTCGTATGCAGAAAAACTGTTACAGAGAGCAGAGGTTGGATACAGAGGTGCAGAAGGATCGTACAGACGCCAAATTTGGAGACTGAGGTTCAGAAAGACAGTTGCAGAGATCAGAGGTTTGAGACTGAGGTGCCGTAGGATCATTGCGGAGAGCAGAGTTTGGAGACTGGGGTGCAGAAGGATCATTGCAGAGAGCAGATTTTGGAGAATGGGGTGCAGAAGGCCTGCTACAGAGAGAAGAGTTTGTAGACTGGCGTGCAGAAGGCTTGTTACAGAGAGGAGAGGTTGGAGACTGGGGTGCAGAAGGACAGTTATAGAGAGCAGAGTTTGGAGACTGGGTTGCTGAAGGATCTTACAGAGAGCAGAGGTTGGAGACTTAGGTGCAGGTGGACTGTTACAGAGAGCAGTGTTTGGAGACTGGGGTGCAGAAGGGTCGTGAAGAGAGCAGAGGTGTCAGAATGAGGTTCAGTAGGACTGTTATAGAGAGCAGAGGTTGGAGACTGAGGTATAGAAGCACTGTTACAGACAGCAGAGTTTGGAAATTGAGGTGCAGAATGACCGTAACAGAGACGAGACTTTCTAGACTGCGGTGTAGAAAAACTATTACAGAGAGCAGAGTTTGGAGACTGGGGTGCAGAAGGAATGTTACAGAGAGCACAGGTTGGAGACTGAAGTGCAGAAGGATAGATGCAGAGAGCAGAAGTTTGAGACTGAGGTTCAAAATGACTGATACAGAAAGCAGAGTTTGTAGACTGGGGTGCTGAAAGACCGGTACGGAGAGCCGAGGTTGGAGACTGGGGAGCACAAGGACTGTTGCAGAGGACAGAGGTTGGAGACTGGGGTGCCACATGACACTTGCAGAAGGCAGAGGTTAAAGAGTGGGTTGGAGAAAGAATGTTACAGTGAGCAGAGTTTGGAAACTGAAGTGCAGAAGGATCTTACAGAGAGCAGAGTTTGGAGACTTTGGTGCAGAAGGATTGTTACAGAGAGCAGAGGTTGGAGACTGGGGTCCAGAAAGATAGATGCAGAGAGGAGAGTTTGGAGACTGGGGTGCAGAAGGACTGTTGCAGAGAGCAGAAGTTTGAGACTGCTGTGCTGTAGGATCATTGTAGAGAACAGAGGTTGGGGACTGGGGTTCAGAAGGATCCTTGGGAGAGCAGAGGTTGGAGACTGGGGTGCAGAAGAATTGTTATAGAGAAAAGAGGTCAGAGACTGGAGTGCAGAAGGCCTGTTACAGAGAGCAGAGTTTGGAGAAGTGGTGCAGAAGTACTTTTACAGAGAGTAGAGTTTGGAGAATGAGGTGCAGAAGGATCATTATAGAGAGCAAAAGTTGGAGACTGGGTTGCAGAGAGACTGCTGCAGAGAGCAGAGGCTGGACATGGGGTGTAGAAGAAATCTTGCATGGAAAATAGGGTGGAGAATGGAGTGTAAAAGGCCTGTTAAAAGAGCAGAGGTTGGAGACTGGGGTGCAGAAGGACTGTTACAAACAGCAGAGTTTGGAGACAGGGTTGCAGAAGGATCTTACAGAAAGCAGAGATTGTAGACTGAGGTGCAGCAAGAGTGTTACAGAGAACAGAGGTTGGAGACTGGGGTGCAGATTGACACTGGGATGTATAAGGACTGTAGCCCAGAGCACAGGTTCACATTGGGGTGCAGAAAAACTGTTGCAGAGAGCAGAGGTGGGAGACTGGGTTACATTAGGACTGTTACAGAGGCATAGTTTGGAGATTTGGTGCAGAAGGACTGTTGCAGAAAGCAGATGTTGGAGATTTGGGTGAAGAAGGACTGTTACAGAGAGCAGAGTTTGTAGACTGAGGTGCAGGAAGACTCTTACAGAGAGCAGATGTTGAAAATTGTGGTGCAGATGGAGTGATACACTAAGCAGACTTTGAAGACTGGTGTGCAAACGGACTGTTGCAGAGAGCAGACTTTGTAGACTTAGGTGAAGAAGCACTGTTACTGAGAGTAGAAGTTAGAGAATGGGGTGCAAAAGCCCTGTTACAGAGTTCAGAGGTTGGAGACTGGGGTGCAGAAAGACTGTTACAGAGAGCAGAGTTTTGAGACTGGGGTGCAGAAAAATCCTTGCAGAGAACAAAGTTTTCAGACTGAGGTGCAGAAGGACTTTTGCAAAGAGCAGAGATTGGAGACTGAATTGCAGAAGGACTGTTACAGAGAGCAGAGATTGGAGACTTGGGTGTAGAAGGACCATTACATAGAGCAGATTTTTGAGAGTGCGCTACAGGAGGACTTTTACAGAGAGCAGAGGTTGGAGACTGGTGTGGAGAAGGACTCCTGAAGAGAGCAGAGGAAGGATACTGGGGTGCAGAAGGATCTTTGTAGAAAGCAAAGTATTGAGACTGGTGTGCAGAAGGACTGTTACAGAGAACAGAGTTTGGAGAAGGGGTTCAGAAGGATTGTTAGGGAGAACAGAGTTTGGATACTGGGTTGCAGAAGAATCTTAAAAAACCCAAATGTTGGAGACTGAGGTGCAGAAGGACTGTTACAGAGAGTAGCGGTTAGAGACTGAGGTGCAGAAGGACTGTTGCAGGGAGCAGAGGTTTGAGACTTGGGTCCAGAAAGGCTGTTGCAGACAGCAGAGTTTGCAGACTGATGTGCAGAAGAATTTTTACAGAGAGCAGAGGTTAGAGACAGGGGTGCAGATGGACTGATACAGAAAGCAGATGTTAGAGACTGCGGTGCAGTCGGACAGTTACAGAGAGAAGATTTTGGAGACTGCACTACAGGAGGACCGTTACCGAGAGCAGAGTTTGGAGACTGGGGTGAAGAAAGGCTGTTTCAGAGTACAGAGTTTGGAGACTGGGGTGCACAAGGATCGTTTCAGAGGGCAGAGTTTTCAACTGAGGTGCAGAAGGACTGTTGCAGAGAGCAGATTTTGGAGACTGAGGTTAAGATGGAATGTTACAGAGTGCAGAGTTTGAATACTGGGGTTCAGAAAGACCATTGCAGAGATCAGAGTTTGGGAACTGAGGTGAAGAAGGACTGTTGTAGATAGCAGATATTAAATACTGGGGTGAAGAAGGAATGTTGCAGAGAGCAGTTTTTTCAGACTGAGGTGCAGAAGGACTGTTGCAGAGAGCAGATGTTGGAGACTGGGGTGCAGAAGGTTTGTTGCAGAGAGCAGAGGTTGGAGACTAAGGTGCAGAAGGACTGTTACAGATAGCAGAGGTTGGAGACTGGGGTGTAGAAGCACTGTTGCAGGGACCAGAATTTGAGACAGCGGGGCCTAAGGACTGTTTCAGAGAGCAGAGTTTGGAGACTGAGATGCAGAAGGTCTGTTACAGAGAGTAGATCTTGGAGACTGAGGTACAGAAGGATTGTTACAGAGAGCATAGGTTGGAGACTTGGGTGCAGAAGGGCTGTTGAAGATAGCAGAGTTTGGAGACTGGGGTGTAAAAGGACTTTTGCAGGCAGCAGAGGTTGGAGACTGGAGTGCAAAAGAAATGTTGCAGAGAGCAGAGTTTGGAGACTGGGGTTAAGAAGGACAGTTACAGAGAGCAGAGATTTGAGACTGCGGTACAGAAGGACTGTTATAGAGAGCAGAGGTTGGATACTGGGGTGCAGAAGGACTGATGCACAGAACAGGGTTTGGAGACTGGGGTGCAGATGAAGCGTTTTAGAGAGCAGAGATTGGAGACTCAGGTGCGGAAGGTTTGTTACAGAGAACAGAGGTAGGATACTGGTGTGCAAAAGGACTGATCCAGAAAGCATGATTTGGAGAATGGGGTTCAGAAGGCAAGTTACAGAGAGCAGCAGTTGGAAACTGAGGTGCTGAAGGTTCAATACAGAGAGCAGAGGTTGGAGACTGAGGTGCAGAAGGAATATAACAGAGAGGAGCGTTTTGAGACTGGGGTGCAGACGGATTCTTACAGAGAGCAGAGAATGGAGACTGGGGTGCAGAAGGAGTGTTACAGAGAGAAGAGGATGGAGACTGTTGTGCAGAAGGAGGGTTACAGAGAGCAGAATTTGGACACTGATGTGCAGAAAAACTGTGACAGAGAGCAGAGCTTGGAGACTGGGGTGCAGAAGGACTGTTCCAAAGAGCAGATGTTGGAGACTTAGGTGCAGAAGGATCGCTACAGAGAGCAGAGGTTGGAAACTTGGGTGCAGCAGGACAGTTGCAGAGAGCACAGGTTGGAGACTGAGGTGCAAAAGAAATGTTGCAGAGAGAATAGGTTTGAGACTGGGGTGAAGAAGGACTGTAACGGAGAGCAGAAGTTGGAGAATGGGGTGAAGAAGGTCTGTTACAGAGAGCAGAGTTGGAGACTGAGGTGTAGAAAAATCGTTACAGAGAGCAGAGGTTGGAGACTGGCGTGCAGAAGGCCTGTTACAGTGAACAGAGTTTGGAGACTCAGGTGAAGAAGAATTTTACAGAGAGCAGAGTATGGACACTGATGTGCAGAAGGACTGTTGCAGAGAGCAGAGCTTGGAGACTGGGGTGCAGCAGGACAGTTGCAGAGAGCAGATGTTGGAGACTTAGGTTCAGAAGAAATGTTGCAGAGAGAAGAGGTTTGAGACTGGGGTGAAGAAGGACTGTAATGAAGAGCAGAGGTTGGAGACTGGGGTGCAGAAAGACTATTGCAGAGAGCAGATGTTGGAGACTGAGATGCAGAGGGATCGTTGCTGAGAGCAGAATTTTGAGCCTGGGGTGTAGAAAGACTGTTGCAGTGAACAGAGTTTGTAGACTGAGGTAAAGAAGAACTATTACAGAGAGCAGAGTTTTGAGAATGGGATGCAAAAGGCCTGTTACAGAGAGCAGAGGTTAGAGACTGCGGTGCAGAAGGACTGTTACAGGGAGCAGAGTTTTGAGAATGGGGTGCAGAAGGATCCTTGCAGAGAACAAAGTTTTCTGACTGAGGTGCAGAAGGACTGTTGTAGAAAGTAGAGTTTGGAGATTGAGGTGCAGAAGGACTGTTACAGAGAGCAGAGATTGGAGACTTGGGTGTAGAAGGACCCATACATAGAGCAGATTTTTGAGAGTGCACTACAGAAGGACTGCTACAGAGAGCAGAGGTTGGAGACTGGAGTGGAGAATGACTGTTTCAGAGAGCAGAGGAAGAATACTGGCTTGCAGAAGAATCTTTGTTGAAAGCAGAGTATTGAGACTTGTGTGCAGGACTGTTACAGAGAACAGAGTTTGGAGAAGGTGTTCAGAAGGATTATTACAGAGGGCAGAGTTTGGATACTGGGTTGCAGAAGAATCTTACAAAGAGCAAATATTGGAGACTGAGGTGCAGAAGGATTGTTACAGAAAGTAGAGGTTAGAGACTGAGGTGCAGAAGGACTGTTGCAGAGAGCAGAGGTTTGAGACTTGGGTCCAGAAGGACTGTTGCAGACAGCAGAGTTTGGAGACTGAGGTGCAGAAGGACTGTTACAGAGAGCAGAGGTTGGAGAAAGGGGCGCAGATGGACTGATACAGAAAGCAGAGGTTAGAGACTCGGGTGCAGTAGAACCGTTACACAGAGAAGATTTTGAAGACTGCACTACAGAAGGACTGTTACAGAGAGCAGAGGTTGGAGACTAGGGTGGAGAAAGACTGTTTCAGAGTGCAGAGTTTGGAGACTGGGGTGCATAATCATCGTTTCAGAGTGCAGAGTTTTCAGACTGAGGTGCAGAAGGACTGTTGCAGAGAGCAGATGTTAGAGACTGTGGTGCAGAAGGACTTTTTCAGAGAGCAGATGTTGGAGACTGAGGTGCAGAAGGATTGTTACAGAGAGCAGAGGTTGAATACTGGGGTTCAGAAAGACCATTGCAGAGATCAGAGTTTGGGAACTGAGGTGAAGAAGGATCGTTGCAGAGAGCAAAGTTTTTAGACTGAAGTGAGGAAGGACTGTTGCAGAGAGCAGATGTTGGAGACTGCGGTTCAGAAGGTTCGTTGCAGAGAGCAGAGGATTGAAACTAAGGTGCAGAAGGACTGTTGTAGATAGCAGAGGTTGGAGACTGGGGTGTAGAAAGACTGTTGCAGGGACCAGAATTTGAGACAGTGGTGCTGATATATTGTTCTAGAGAGTAGAGGTTGGAGACTGAGATGCAGAAGGACTGTTACAGAGAATAGAGGTTGGAGACTGAGGTACAAAAGGATTGTTACAGAGAGAAGAGGTTAGAGACTGGGGTGCAGGAGGTCTGTTGCAGATAGCAGAGTTTGGAGACTGGGATGTAGAAGGACTTTTGCAGGCAGCAGAGGTTGGAGACTGGGGTGCAGAAGGACTGTTGCAGAGAGCAGAGGTTGGAGACAGGTGTTCAGAAGGACCGTTACAAAGAGCAGAGTTTTGAGACTTCGGTACAGAAGGACTGTTACAGAGATCAGAGGTTAGATACTGGGGTGCAGAAGGACTGGTGCAGAGAACAGAGTTTGGAGACTGGGGTGCCGACGAACCATTTCAGAGAGCAGAGATTGGAGACTCAGGTGCAGAAGTATTGTTACAGAGAGCAGAGGTAGAATATTGGTGTGCAAAAGGAATGATCCAGAAAGCATAGGTTGGAGAATGGGGTTCAGAAGGCCTGTTACAGAGAGCAGCGGTTGAAGACTGAGGTGCTGAAGGTTCATTACAGAGAGCAGAGGTTGGAGACTGAGGTGCAGAAGGACTGTTACAGAGAGGAGCGGTTTGAGACTGGGGTGCAGAAGGATTCTTACAGAGAGCAGAGGATGGAGACTGGGGTGCAGAAGGAGTATTAAACTGAGCCGAGATTGTAGATTGGTGTCCAGAAGAACTGTTACAGAGACCAGAGGTTGGAAAATGGAATGCAGAAGGTTTGTTACAGAGAGCAGAGTTCGGAGACTGAGGTGCAGAAAGATTGTTACAGAGAGCAGAGGTTGCAGTCTGGGGTGCAGAAGGCCTGTTACAGAGAACATAGTTTTGAGACTGAGGTGGAGAAGAATTTTTACAGAGAGCAGAGTTTGGAAACTGATGTGCAGAAGGACTGTTACAGAGAGCAGAGCGTGGACCCTGGGGTGCAAAAGGACTGTTGAAGATAGCAGAGTTTGGAGACTTAGGTGCAGAAGGATTGCTACAGAGAGCAGAGGTGGGTTACAGCAGGACAGTTGCAGAGAGCACTGGTTGAAGACTGGGGTGCAGAAGAAATGTTGCAGAGAGCGGAGGTTTGAGACTGCAATGAAAAAGGACTGTTACAGAGAGCAGAGATTTGAGACTGAGTTGCAGAAAGATCGTTACAGAGAGCAGAGGTTGGAACAGAGGTTTAGAAGGAACATTGCAGACGGCAGAGCTTGGAGCCTGAGGTGCAGAAGGATCGTTTCAGAGAGCATAGGTAGGAGACTGGGGTCAGAAAGACAGTTACAGAGAGCACAGTTTGGAGACTGGAGTGCAAAAAAAAATGTTGCAGAGAGCAGAGGTTGAGACTGGGGTGCAGAATTACTGTTGCAGAGAGCAGAGGTTTGAGACTGTGGTACAGAAGGACTGTTACAGAGTCAGAGGTTAGAGACTTGGGTGCAGAAGAACTGATGCAGAGAACAAAGGTTGGAGAGTGGGGTGTAGAAGAACTGATGCAGAGAGCAGAGGTTGGAGACTGAGGTGCAGAAGGATTGTTACAGAGAACAGAGGTTCGAGTCTGGTTTGCAGAAGGACTGTTGCAGAGAGCAGAGAATTGAGACTGAGGTGAAGAAGGATTGTTCCAGAGAGAAAAGGTTGGAGACTTTTGTGCAGAAGGCCTGTTACAGAGTAAAGACTTTGGAGAGTGGGGTGCAGAAGGCCTGTTACAGAGAGCAGAGTTTTGAGACTGGGGTGCAGAAGCACTGTTACATATAGCACATTTTCGAGACTGGGTTGCAGAAGGATCTTACAGAGAGCATTTTGTAGTCTGAGGTTTAGAAGGTCTGTTACAGAGAGCAAAGGTTGGAAACTGGGGTGCAGAAGGATTGTTGCAGAGAGCAGAGTTTTCAGAATGAGGTGCAGAAGGACTGTAGCAGAGAACAGATGTTGGATTCTGGAGTGCAGAAAGACTGTTACAGAGAGCAGAGTTTGGAGACTGGGTAGAAGAAGGTAATTGCAGAGAGCACAGGTTGGAGACTGTGGTGCAGAAGGCCTGTTACAGAGCTCAGAGTTGAAGACTGGTGTGCAGAAGGCCTGTTACTGAGAGCAGAGTTTGAAGAATGGGTTGCAGAAGGATCTTACAGAAGTCAGAGTTTTGAGACTGAGGTGCAGAAGAACTTTTACAGAGAGTAGAGGTTGGAGACTTAGGAGCAGAAGGAGTGTTGTAGAGAGCAGAGGTTGGATACTGAGATCCAGAAAGATTGATACAGAGATCAGAGGGTGGAGACTCAGGTTCAGAAGGTGTGTTACAGAGAGCAGATTTTTAGATTGGGGTGCAGAAGAACTGTTACAATGAGCAGAGATTGGACACTGGGGTGCAGAAGGACTGTTGGAGAGAGGAGAGTTTGGAGACTAAAGTGCAGCAGGACTGTTACAAAGAGCAGAGGTATGAAATTGGGTTGCAGAAGGACCATTACAGAGAGCAGAATTTGAAACCTGGTGAAAAGACGCATCGTTGCAAAGAGCAGATGTTGGAGACTGGGGTGCAGAAGGACAGTTACAGAGAGCAAAGTTTGGAGATTGGGGTGCAGAAAAAAATGTTGCAGAGAACAGAGGTTGGAGACTGGGATGCAGACGAACTGTAGCATAGAGCAGAGTTTGGAGATTGGGTGCAGAAGGACTGTTGCAGAGAGCAGACGTTAGAGACTGAGATGCAGAAGGATGGTTGCAGAGAGCAGAGGTTGGAGACTTGGGTGTAGAAGGACTGTTGAAGAGAGAAGAGATTGGAGACTGGGGTGTAGAAGGACTGTTGCAGAGAGCAGAGGTTTGAGACTGCGGTACACAAGAACTGTTACAGAGAGCAGAGTTTGGAGCCTGGGGTGCAGAAGGACTGTTCCATAAAACAGAGGTTGGAAACTTTGGTGCAGAAGGACCGTTGCAGAGAGCAGAGGTTGGAGTCTGTGGTACAGAAGAACTGTTACAGAAAGCAGAGTTTGGAGCCTGTTTTGCCGAAGGATTGTTGCAGATAGCACAGATTGGAGACTGGGGTGCAGAAGGATCATTGCAGAGAGCAGAGATTTTATACTGAGGCATAGAAAAACTGTTACAGACAGCAGAGGTTGGAGTGTGAGGTACAGAAGGACTGTTACATAGAGCAGAGTTAGGAGACTAGGGTGCAGAAGAACCGTTGAACAGAGCAGATGTTGGAGACTGGGGTGCAGATGGACTGTTACAGAGAGCAGACGTTGGAGCCTGAGGTGCAGAAGGATTGTTACAGAGAGAAGAGTTTTAATACTTGGGTGCACAAGGACCATTACAAAGAGCAAAGTTTGAAGACTGAGTTGCAGAGGACTTTTACAGAGCACAGAAGTTGGATACTGGGGTGCAGAAGGACTGTTCCAGAGAGCAAGTTTAGAGACTGAGGTGCAGAAGGATCGTTGCAGAGAGAAGAGGTTAGAGACTGGGGTGCAGAAGGACTTTAACAGAAAGCAGAGGTTAGCAATTGGGGAGCAGAAGTACCGTTACAAAAAAAAAAAAGAGGTTGGAGACTGCGATACAAAAGAACTGTTACAGGGAGCTGAGTTTGGAGACTGGGTAAAAGAAGAATCGTTGCAGAGAGCAGATTTTGGAAACTGGGGTGCAGAAGGACTATCACAGAGAGCAGAGGTTGGAGACTGAGTTGCATAAAGACTGTTGCAGAGAGCAGAGTTTGGAGACTGAGGTGCAGAAGGATTGTTGCAGAGAGAAAAGGTTGGAGACTTGGGTGCAGAAGGCCTGTTACAGAGAGCAGAGTTTTGAGACTGGGGTGCAGAAGACCTTTTACAGAGAGCAGAGGTTGGAGACTGGGGTGCAGAAGAATTGTTACAGATAGCATAGTATGGAGACTGGGGTGCAGAAGGATCGATGCAGAGAGCAGAGGTTTCAAACTGAGGCTTAGATGTTCTGTTACAGAGAGCAGAGGTCTGAATCTGAGGTGCAGAAGAAATGTTACAGAAAGCAGAGTTTGGCAGTTTGCGTCCGGAAGAACCATTATAGAGAGAAGAGGTGGAGACTGCGGTACAGATGGAGTATTACAGAGAGCAGAGTTTGGAGACTGGGTTGCAGAAGGACCGTTGCAGATAGCAGATGTAGGAGACTGGGGTGCAGAATGATTGTTACAGAGAGCAGATGTTGGAGACTGGGGTGCAGAAAAACCATAACAGAGAGCAAAGTTTGGAGACTAAGGTGCAGAAGAAATTTTACAGAGAGCAGAGGTTAGATACTGGGTTGTAGAAGGACTGTTACTGAGAGCAGAGTTTAGAGACTGAGGTGCAGAAGGATTTTTACAGAGAGAAGAGGTTGGAGACTGGGGTGCAGAAGGACTCTTAAGAGAGCAGAGGTTGAAGACTGGGGTGCAGAAGGATCATTGCAGAGAGCAGAGGTTGGAGACTGAGAGACAGAAGGATCTTGCAGAGATCAGAGGTTTTAGACTGTGGTGCAGAAAAATCATTACAGAGAGTAGAGGTTGGAGACTGAGATGTAGAAGGAGTTTTACAGAGTGCAGAATTTAGAGATTGGGGTTCAGAAGAACTGTTACAGAGAGCAGAGGTTGGAGACTGGGGTGCAGAAGGCCTGTTACAGGGAGAAAAGTTTGGCGACTGAGTTGAAGAAGAATTTTTAAATAGAGCAGAGTTTAGACACTGATGTGCAGAAGGACTGTTACAGAGAGCAGAGTATTGAGACTAGGGTTCAGAAGGACTGTTGCAGAGAGCAGGGGTTAGAAACTGTGGTGAAGAAGGATCGTTGCAGAGATCAAAGGTTGAAGACTGAGGTGCAGAATGATCGCTATAGAGAGCAGATGGTGGAAACTGGGGGGCAGCAGGACAGTTACAGAGAGCACAGGTTTGAGACTGGGGTGCAGAAGAAATGTTGCAGAGAGCAGAGGTTGGAGACTGCAGTGCAGAACGACTGTAGCGGAGAGCAGAGCTTGGAGACTAGGGTATAGAAGCCTGTTACAGAGAGCAGAGTTTGGAGACTGGTGTACAGAAGGAATGTTACAGATAGCACGATTTCGAGACTGGGTTGCACAAAGATCTTACAGAGAGCATTTTGGAGACTGAGGTTCAGAAGGACTATTACAGAGAGCAAAGGTTGGAAACTGGGGTGCAGAAGGATTGTTGCAAAGAGCAGAGTTTTCAGACTAATGTGCAGAAGGACTGTTGCAGAGAGCAGATTTTGGATCCTGGGGTGCAGAAGGACTGTTACAGAGAGCAGAGATTGGAGACTGGGTTGCAGAAGGATCATTGCAGAGAGCACAGGTTGGAGACTGGGGTGCAGAAGGCCTGTTAAAGAGGGTAGAGGTTGAAGACTGAGGTGCAGAAGGCCTGTAACAGAAAGCAGAGTTTAGAGACTTTGGTGCAGAAGGACTGTAACAGAGAGCATCGTTTGGAGAATGCGTGGCAGAAGGTTCTTACAGAGAGTAGAGGTTGGAGACGGAGGTGCAGAAGAACTTTTACAGAGAATAGAGGGTGGAGACTGGGGTGCAGAGCGAGTGTTACAGAGAGCAGAGTTTGGATATTAAGGTGCAGAAGAACTGTTACTTAGAGCAGAGGTTGGAGACTGGGGTGCAGAAGGACTGTTTCAGGGAGCAGAGTTTGGAGACTGAGGTGCAAAAGGACTGTTACAGAGAGCAGAGTGTGGAAACTGGGGTGTATAAGGACCGTTGCTGTGAGCAGAGGTTGGAGCCTGTGGAGAAGAAGGATCTTTGTAGAGAGCAGATGTTGGAGACTAAGGTGCAGAAGGACTGTTAAAGAGGAAAGAGGTTGGAGACTGAGGTGCAGAAGGACTTTAACAGAGAGGAGAGGTTGCATACTGGGGTGTCAATGTATTCTAACAGAAAGCAGAGGATGGAGAGTGGGGGTGCAGAAGCAGTGTTACACAGAGTAGAGTTTGGAGATTTGGGTTCAGAAGAACTGTTACAGAGAGCAGAGGTAGAGACTGTGGTGCAGAAGGCCTGTTACAGAGAGGAGAATTTAGAGATGAGGTGCAGAAGGATCGTTACAGAGAGCAGAAGTTAGAGACTGAGGGCAGAAAGATTTTACAGAGCAGATTTTGAACAGTGATGTGCAGAAGGACTGTTAAAGAGAGCAAATGTTTGAGACTGGGGTTCAGAAGGACTGTTGCAGAGAGCAGAGGTTGGAGACTGACGTGCAGAATGATCGCTACAAAGAGCAGAGTTTGAAGACCGGGGTGCAGTAGGATAATTACAGAGAGCACAGGTTGGAGACTGGGGTGCAGAAGAAATATTGCAGAGAGCAGTGGTTGGAGACTGGGGTGCAGAAGGACTGTAGCAGAGAGCAGAGTTTTGAGACTAGGATGTAGAAGGACTGTTGCAAAGAGCAGACGTTGGTGACTGGGATGCAGATGGATCGTTGAAGAGAGCAGAAGTTGGAGACTGGGGTATAGAAGGACTTTTGCAGAGAACAGAGGTTGGAGACTGGGGTGCAGAAGGACTATTTCAGAGAGCAGAGGTTAGAGACTGAGGTTCAGGAAGACTGTAACAGAGAGCAGAGGATTTAGTCTGTGATGCAGAATAACTGATACGGAAAGTAGAGTTTGGAGACTGGGGTGCAGAAGGACTGTTGCAGAGAACAGAGGTTGGAGACTGGGCTGCAGAAGGGCCGTTGCAAAGTAATGAGTTTGAAGACTGAGGTGCAGATTGAAAGATACAGAGAGCAAAGTTTGGAGAACGGGGTACAGAAGAATCTTAGAGCAGCGTTTGAAGGCTGGGGTGCAGAAGGACTGTTGCAGAGAGCAGAGTTTAGAGACTGGGTTGCACAAGACCTGTTACAGAGAGCAGATGTTGGAGACTTGAGTGCAGAAGAATCGTTGCAGAGAGAAGAGGTTACAGACTGGGGTGCATAAGGCCTGTTACATAGAGCAGAGTTTAGAGACTTGGTTGCAAAAGACCTGTTACAGAGAGCAGATGTTAGAGACTGGGGTGTAGAAGGATTGTTACAGATAGCACAGTTTGGAGACTCGGGTGTAGAAGGATTGATGTAGAGAGAAGAGGTTTCAGACTGAGGATTAGAAGGACTGTTACAGAGAGCAGAGGTTGGAGTCTGAGGTGCAGAAGGACTGTTACAGAAAGGAGAGGTTGTCAATTGGGGAGCAGAAAGACCGTTATAGAGAGAAGAGGTTGGAGATTGCAGTACAGAAGGACTTTTACAGACAGCAGAGTTTAGAGACTGGGGTGCAGAAGGACCGTTGCAGCGAGCAGATGTTGGAGTCTGGGGTGCAGAAGGACTGTTACAGAGAGCAGAGGTCGGAGACTGAGGTGCAGAAGGATAGTTTCAGAGAGTATAGTTTGTAGACTGGGGTGCAGAGGAGTACTGCAGAGAGCAGAGTTTGGAGATTGGGGTTCAGAAGAACTGTTAGAGAGAGCAGAGGTTGGAGTCTGTGGTGCTGAAAGATCATTGCAGAGAGCATAGGTTGGAGACTGAGGTGCAGAAAGATTGTTACAGAGAGCAGATTTTGGACACTGATGTGCGGAAGGACTGTTAAAGAGAGAGGAGCTTTGAGTATAGGGTGCAGAAGGACTGTTGCAGAGAACAGAGTTTGGAGAATGGGGTGCAAAAAGATCGTTACAGTTAGCAGAAGTTGGAGACTGAAGTGCAGAAGGATCGCTATGGAGACCAGAGTTTGGAGACCAGGGTGCAGTAGGATAGAAAGCACAGTTTGGAGACTGGGTTGCAGAAGAAATGTTGCAGAGATCAGAGGTTGGAGACTGGGATGCAGAAGGACTGTAGCAGAGAGCAGAGGTTGGAGACTGGGGTTTAGAAAGACTGTTGCAGATCAGACGTTGAAGACTGGGATGCATAATTATCCTTGCAGAGAGCAGAGGTTGGAGACTGGGGAGCAGAAAGTCCGTTGCACAGTGATGATGTTGAGGACTGAGGTGAAGAAGGACTGTTACAGAGAGCAGAGCTAGGAGACTGGGGTGCAGAAGTACTATTGCAGAGATCAGAGGTTGAAGACTGAGGTGCAGAATGATCGCTACAGAGAACAGAGGGTGGAGACTGGGGGAAGCAGGACATTTACAGAGAGCACAGGTTGGAGACTGGGGTGCAGAAGAAATGTTGCAGAGAGCAGAGGTTGGAGACTGCGGTGCAGAACGACTGTAGCAGAGAGCAGAGGTTGGAGACTGGGGTGCAGAAGGACTGTTGCAGAGAGCAGAAGTTGGAGACTGGGATGTCGCAGGATTTTTGCAGAGAGCAGAGGTTGGAGACTGGGGTGCAGAAGAACTGTAGCAGCGAGCATAGGATGGAGACTGGGGTGTAGAAGGACTGTTGCAGAGAGAAAATGATGGAGACTGGGGTGCAGAAGGACAGTTGCTAAGGGCAGAAGTTGGAGACTGAGGTGCAGAAGGACTGTTACAGAGAGCAGAGTTTAAAGACTGGGGTGCGGAATAACTGATATGTAAAGTAGAGTTTAGAGAATGGGGTGCAGAAAGACTGTTGCAGAGAACAGAGGTTGGTTACTGGGGTGCAGAAGGATCATAGCAGAGAGCAGAGTTTGGAGACTGAGGTGCAGAAGGATCGTTACACAGAGCAGAGTTTGGTTCCTGGGGTGTAAAAAGAAAGCTGCAGAGAACAAAGGTTTGACACTGAGGTGCAAAAAGACTGATACAGAGAGCAGAGGTTGGAGACTGGGGTGCAGAAGAACTGATACACAAAGCAGAGGTTGGAGACTGGTGTTAAGAAGGACCGTTACAGGGAGCAGAGGTTTGAGACTGCAGTAGAGAAGCACTTTTACAGAGAACGGGGTACAGAAAAATCTTACAGAGAGCAGAGTTTGAAGGCTGGGTTACAGAAGGACTGTTGCAGAGAGCAGAGTTTAGAGACTGGGTTGCACAAGACCTGTTACAGAGAGCAGATGTTGGAGACCGAGGTGCAGAAGCATTGTTGCAGAGAGAAGAGGTTAAAGACTAGGGTGCATAAGGCCTGTTACATAGAGCAGAGTTTAGAGACTTGGTTGCAAAAGACCTGTTACAGAGAGCAGATGTTAGAGACTGGGGTGCAGAAGGATTGTTACAGATAGCACAGTTTGGAGTCTGGGGTGTAGAAGGATTGATGCAGAGAGAAGAGGTTTCAGACTGAGGATTAGAAGGACTGTTACAGAGAGCAGAGGTTGGAGTCTGAGGTGCAGAAGGACTGTTACAGAAAGGAGAGGTTGTCAATTGGGGAGCAGAAGGAGGGATATAGAGAGAAGAGGTTGGAGATTGCAGTACAGAAGGACTTTTACAGACAGTAGAGTTTAGAGACTGGGGTGCAGAAGGACCGTTGCAGCGAGCAGATGTTGGAGTCTGGGGTGCAGAAGGACTTTCACAGAGAGCAGAGGTCGGAGACTGAGGTGCAGAAGAATAGTTTCAGAGAGTATAGTTTGGAGACTGGGGTGCAGAAGGAGTGTTACAGAGAGCAGAGTTTGGAGATTGGGATTCAGAAGAACTGTTAGAGAGAGCAGAGGTTGGAGACTGTGGTGCCGAAGGATCATTGCAGAGAGCAAAGGTTGAAGACTGAGATGCAGAAGGATTGTTACAGAGAGCAGATTTTGGACACTGATGTTCAGAAGGACTGTTAAAGAGAGAAGAGCTTGGAGTATAGTGTGTAGAAGGACTGTTTCAGAGAGCAGAGTTTGGAGAATGAGGTGCAGAAAGATCGTTACAGAGAGCAGAAGTTGGAGACTGAGGTGCAGAAGGATCGTTACAGAGAGCAGAGTTTTGAGACCAGGGTGTAGTAAGATAGTTACAGAAAGCACAGGTTGGAGACTGGGTTGCAGAAGAAATGTTGCAGAGAGCAGAGGTTGGAGACTGGGATGCAGAAGGACTGTAGCAGAGTGCAGAGGTTGGAGACTGGGGTTTAGAAGGACTGTTGCAGAGAGCAGATGTTGGAGACTGGGATGCAGAATTATCCTTGCAGAGAGCAGAGGTTGGAGACTTGGAAGCAGAAGGTCCGTTGCACAGTGATGATGTTAAAGACTGAGGTGCAGAAGGACTGTTACAAAGAGCAGAGTTTGGAGACTGGGTTGCAGAAGACCTGTTACTGAGAGCAGATGTTGGAAACTTGGGTTCAGAAGAATTGTTAAAGATAGCACACTTTGGAGACTGGGGTGTAGAAGGATCGATGTAGAGAGCAGAGGTTTCAGACTGAGGCTTAGAAGGACTGTTACAGAGAGAACAGGTTGGAGTCTGATGTACTAAAGGACTTTTATGTAAAGCAGAGGTTGGCCATTGGGGTGCAGATGGACCGTAACAAAGAGAAGAGGTTGGAGACTGTGATACGAAAGGACTTTTAAAGAGAGCAGATTTTTGAGACTGGGTAGAAGAAGGATCGTTGCAGAGAGTAGATTTTGGAGACTGGGGTGCAGAAGGACTGTTACAGAGAGCAGAGGTTGGAGACTGAGATGCAGAAGGACAGTTACAGAGAGCACAGGTTAGAGACTGGGGTGCAGAAAAAATGTTGCAGAGAGAAGAGATCGGAGACTGAGGTGAAGAAGGATCGTTGCAGAGAGAAGAGGTTGGAGACTGCGGTGCAGAACGACTGTAGCAGAGAGCAGAGCTTGGAGACTAGGGTGCAGAAAGGCTGTTACAGAGAGCAGAGTTTGGAGACTGGGGTGCAGAAGAAATGTTACAGATAGCCCAATTTCGAGACTGGGTTGCACAAAGATCTTACAGAGAGCAATTTGGAGACTGAGGTTCAGAAGGACTATTACAGAGAGCAAAGGTTGGATACTGGGGTGCAGAAGGATTGTTGCAGAGAGAAGAGTTTTCAGACTGAGGTGCAGAAGGACTGTTGAAAAAAGCAGATTTAGAATCCTGGGGTGAAGAAGGACTGTTAGTGAGAGCAGAGTTTGGAGACTGGGGTGAAGAAGGATCGTTGCAGAGAGCACAGGTTGGAGACTGGGGTGCAGAATGCCTGTTACAGAGAACAGAGTTTGAAGACTGGGGTGCAGAAGGCCTGTTACAGAGAGCAGAGTTTAGAAACTTGGGTGCAGAAAGACTGTTACATAGAGCAGCGTTTGGAGAATGTGAGGCAGAAGGATCTTACAGAGAGCAGAGGTTGGAGACGGAGGTGCAGAAAGACTTTTACAGAGAGTAGAGGGTGGAGACTGGGGTGCAGAGGGAGTGTTACAGAGAGCAGAGTTTGGATATTAAGGTGCAGAAGAACTGTTACTGAGAGCAGAGGTTGGAGACTGGGGTGCAGAAGGACTGTTGCAGGGAGCAGAGTTTGGAGACTGAGGTGCAAAAGGACTGTTACAGAAAGCAGAGTTTGGAAACTGGGGTGTATAAGGACCGTTGCTATGAGCAGAGTTTGGAGCCTGTGGAGAAGAACGATCGTTTCAGAGAGCAGATGTTGGAGACTGGGGTGCAGAAGGACTGTTAAAGAGGAAAGAGGTTGGAGACTGAGGTGCTGAAGGACTTTAACAGAGAGAAGAGGTTGCAGACTGGGGTGTCAATGTATTCTTACAGAGAGCAGATGTTGGAGACTGGGGTGCAGAAGGACTGTTAAAGAGAAAAGAGGTTGGGGACTGAGGTGCAGAAGGACTTTAACAGAGAGGAGAGGTTGCAGACTTGGGTGTCAATGTATTCTTACAGAGAGAAGAGGATGGAGACTGGGGTGCAGAATCAGTGTTACAGAGAGCAGAGTTTGGAGATTGGGGTTAAGAACAACTGTTACATAGAGTAGAGGTTGGAGACTGTTGTGCAGAAGGCATGTTAAGGAGAGCAGAATTTGGAGATGAGGTGCAGAAGGACCGTTACAGAGAGCAGAGGTTGGAGACTGAGGTTCAAAAAGATTTTACAGAGCAGATTTTGGACAGTGATGTGCAGAAGGACTGTTACAGAGAGCAGATGTTTGAGACTGGGGTTCAGAAGGACTGTTGCAGAAAGCAGAGTTTGGAGCCTGGGGAGAAGAAAGATCATTGCAGAGAGCAGATGTTGGAGACTGGAGTGCAGAAGGACTATTAAAGAGAGCAGAGTTTGGTAACTGAGGTGCAGAAAGATCATTTCTGAGTGCAGGAGTTTGAGACGGGGGTGCAGAAAGACTGTTACAGATTGCAGAACTTGGAGACTGAAGTGCAGAATGACTTTTAAAGAGAGGAGAGGTTGGAGACTGGGGTGCAAAGGGATTCTTACAGAGAGCAGAGGATGGAGACTTGGGTGCAGTAGGAACGTTTCAGAGAGCAGAGGTCGGAGAATGAGGCGCAGAAGGATCGCTACAGAGAGCAGAGTTTGGAGACCGGGGTGCAGTAGGATCGTTGCAGAGAGGAGAGTTTGGAGACTGGGGTGCAGAAGGACTGATGCAGAGAGCAGAGGTTTGATACTGGGGTGCAGAAGGACTTTTGCAGAGAGCAGAGGTTGGAGACTGAAGTGCAGGACTGTTGCATAGAGCAGAATTTGGAGTCTGATGTGCAGAAAGACTCTTACAGAGAGCAGAGTTTGGAGACTGGGGTGCAGCAGGACAGTTACAGAGAGCACAGGTTGGAGGATTGGGTGCAGAAGAAATGTTGCAGAGAGCAGAGGTTAGAAACTGGGGTGCAAAAGTACTGTGGCAGAGAGCAGAGTTTGGAGACTGGGGTGCAGAAGGACTGTTGCAGAGAGCAGTTGTTTGAGACTGGGGTGCAGAAGGACTGTTGCAGAGAGCAGTTGTTGGAGACTGGGATGCAGAAGGATCATTACAGAGAGCAGAGGTTGGAGAGTGCAGTTTAGAAGGAGTGTTGCAGAGAGCAGAGGTTGGAGACTGAGTTGCAGAAGAATCATTGTAGAGAAAAGAGGTAGGAGACTGGGGAGCAGAAGGCCTGTTACACAGAGAAGAGTCTGGAGACTGGGGTTCAGAAGACCTGTTAAAGAGAGAAGAGGTTGGAGAATGGGGTGCACAAGGATTGTTACAGATAGCACAGCTTGGAGACTGTGGTGCAGAAGGATTGTTGCAGACAGCAGAGGTTTCAGACTGAGGCTTAGAAAGACTGTTACAGAGAGCAGAGGTTGGAATCTGAGGTGCAGAAGGACTGTTACAGAAAGCAGAGGTTGGCAATTGAGGTGTAGAAGGATCGTTATAGAGAGCAGAGTTTGGAGACTTTGGTGCAGAAGGACTGTCGAAGAGAGAAGATGTTTGAGACTAGGGTGCAGAAAAACCATTACAGAGAGCAAAGGTTGGAGACTGAGTTGCAGAAAGACTTTTACAGAGAGCAGAGTTTGGATATTGGGCTGCAGAAGGACTGTTACAAAGAGGAGAGTTTGGAGAAAGGGATGCAAAAGGATCTTATAGAGAGCAGAGTTTGGATACTGGGGTGCAGAAGGACTGTTACAAAGAGGAGAGTTTGGAGAAAGGGATGCAAAAAGATCTTATAGAGAGCAGATTCTGGAGACTGGGGTGCAGAAGGACTGTTGCAGAAAGGAGAGGTTGGAGACTGAGGTTCAGAAGGATCGTGACAAAGAAAAGCGGTTGGAGACTGGGGTGCAGAAAGACTGTTACAGAGAGCAGAGATTCGAGATTGGAGTGCAGAAGAACTGTTACAGACAGCAGAGGTTGGAGACTGGGGTGCAGTAAGCCTGTTACAGGGAGCAGAGGTTGGAGACTGAGGTGCAGAAGGACTGTTACAGAGAGAAGAGGTGAGAGACTGAGGTGCAGAAAAATTGGTACAGAGAGAAGAGTTTGGAGACTAGTTGTAGAAGGACTGTTACAGAGTGAAGAGGGTAGAAACTGTGGTGCAGAAGGATCATTGCAAAGCAGAGGTTGGAAAATGAGGTGTAGAAGGATCGTTGCATAGATCAGAGGTTTGAGACTGTGGTTCAGAAAGATCGTTACAGAGAGCAGAGGTTGAAAACTGGGGTCAGAAAGACAGTTACAGAGAGCACAGTTTGGAGACTGGGGTGCAAAAGAAATGTTGCAGTGAGCAGAGATTGGAGACTGCGGTACAGAAGTACTGTTACAAAGAGCAGAGGGTGGAGACTGGGGTGCAGATGGAATAACACAGAGAGCAGAGGTTGGAAACTGGGGTGCAGAAGGATGTTACAGAGAGCAGAGGCTGAAGACTTGGGTCAGTAGGACTGTTGCAGAGAACAGACGTTGGAGACTGGTGCAGAAAGATCATTGCAGAGAGCAAAGGTTGGAGACTCAGGTGCAGAAGGATCGCTGCAGAGAGCAGAGTTTGGAGAACGGGGTGCAGTAGGATAGTTACAGAGTACAGGTTGGAGACAGGGGTTCAGAAGAAATCTTGACGAAAGCAGAGTTTGAAGACTGGGGTGCAGAAGGACTGTAGCAGAGAGCAGAGGTTGGAGACTGGGGTGTAGAAGGACTGTTGCAGAGAGAAGTCTTTGGAGACTGGGATGCAGAAGGACTTTTGCACAGAGCAGAGGTTTGAGACTGGGGTGCAGTAGGACTGTTGTGGAGAGCAGAGTTTGGAGACTGAGGTGCAGAAGACTGTTACAGAGAGCAGAGGTTTTAGACTGGGGTGCAGAATTACTGATACGGAAAGTAGAGTTTTGAGACTGGGGTGCAGAAGGACTGTTACAGAGAGCAGATTTTGTAGCCTGGTGTGCAGAACGACTGCTGCAGAGAGAAGAGGTTGGATAATGGCGTGCAGAAGGGCCGTTGCAGAGAGATGAGGTTGGAAACTGAGGTTGTAGAATAACTGTTACAGAGAGTAAAGTTTGGAGAACGGGGTGCAGAATGATCTTAAAAAGAGCAGAGGTTTTTTGAAGAGATGGTTTTCTAGCTGCGAATTCTTTTAACTTTTGTTTATCATGGAAGGTTTTAATTTCATCTTCTATCCTGAAGCTTAATTTCGCCGGATACACGATTCTTGGTTGGAACCCATTTTCTTTCAGTGTTTGAAATATGTTATTCCAGGATCTTCTAGCTTTCAGGGTCTGTGTTGAGAGATCAGCTGTTATCCTGATTGGTTTGCCCCTAAATGTAATCTGCTTTCTTTCTGTTGCAGCTATTAAAATTCTCTCCTTATTCTGTACATTGGGCATCTTTATTATAATGTGTCTAGGTGTGGATCTCTTATGATTTTGCACATTCGGCGTCCTGTAGGCTTCTAGGATTTGTGATTCTGTCTCATTCTTCAAGTCTGGGAAGTTTTCTTGTATAATCTCACTGAATAGTCTGTTTATTCCTTTAGTTTGGAGCTCTGTGCCTTCCTGTATCCCAATGACTCTTAAATTTGGTCTTTTGATATTGTCCCATAATTCTTGGATGTTCTGCTCATGGTTTCTTAGCAGACATGCTGAGCTGTCTATGTTCTTTTCCAGTTGGCAAATCCTTGGCAAAACATTACAGGAAGAGGAAATGGAAAATAACATTGAAAACCAACAATGGGAGATAGGACAGTAAAGGGGGGAAAATAGTCAAAGAGGATAACAAATCAGGTTTAGAAACATCAATAATCAAATATGGCTAGAAGAACAAATCATATCTCAATAATAACCCTAAATGTTAATGGCTTAAATTCACCAATTAAGAGACACAGGCTAGTAGAATGGATCACAAAAGAAGACCCAACAATATGCTGCCTACAGGAGACGCATCTGATAGAAAAAGATATTCATAGACTGAAGGTGAAAGGTTGGGAAAAATCATACCACTCATATGGAATGCGGAAACAAGCAGGAGTGTCCATACTCATTTCTAATAAAATAGATTTCAAGCCAAAGTTAATCAAAAGGGATAAAGAAGGACACTTCATACTGCTCAAGGGAACCATACACCAATAAGACATAACAATCATAAATATATATGCCCCAAATAATGGTGCGGCTGTGTTCATCAAGCAAACTCTCCTCAAGTTCAAGAGTCTAATAGACCACCATACAATAATCATGGGAGACTTCAACACACCTCTCTCACCACTAGACAGATCTTACAAACAAAAGTTAAATAAAGAAACTATAGAACTCAATAACACAATTAACAACCTAGACTTAATTGACATATATAGACTATACCACCCAAAATCAAGTAGTTACACTTTTTTCTCAGCAGCACATGGAACCTTCTCAAAAATAGACCATATATTATGTCACAGGGCAACTCTTAGACAGTATAAAGGGGTAGAGATAATACCATGCATCTTATCTGATCATAATGGAATAAAACTGAAAATCAATGATAAAAGAAGGAAGGAAAAATCAAGCATCACTTGGAGAATGAACAATAGGTTGCTGAATGATCAATGGGTTTTAGAAGACATCAAGGAGGAAATTAAAAAATTCTTAGAGTTAAATGAAAACACAGACACAACATATCGGAATCTATGGGACATATTGAAAGCAGTTCTCAGAGGAAAATTCATTGCTTGGAGTTCATTCCTCAAAAAAAGAAAAAACCAACAAATAAATGATATCATACTTCATCTCAAAATCCTAGAAAAAGAAGAGCAAAACAACAGCGAAAGAAGTAGAAGGCAAGAAATAATTAAAATCGAGCTGAAATAAATGAAATTGAAACAAAAGAAACAATTGAAAAAATTGACAAGACTAAAAGTTGGTTCTTTGAAAAAATAAATAAAATTGACAGACCCTTAGCCAGGCTAACGAAGAGAAGAAGAGAGAGAACTCAAATTACTAACATACGGGATGAAAAAGGTAATATCACAACAGATACTTCAGAAATACAGAAGATAATCAGAAATTATTTTGAATCCTTATACTCCAATAAAATAGAAGATAGTGAAGGCATAGATAAATTCCTTAAGTCTTATGACCTGCCCAGATTGAGTCAGGAGGATATAGACAACCTAAACAGACCAATAACAATAGAGGAAATAGAAGAAACCATCAAAAGATTACCAACTAAGAAAAGCCCAGGACCGGATGGGTATACAGCAGAGTTTTACAAAACCTTTAAAGAGGAACTAACACCAATACTTTTCAAGCTATTTAAGGAAATAGAAAAAGAGGGAGAACTTCCAAATTCATTCTACGAGGCCAACATCACCCTGATTCCGAAACCAGACAAAGACACTTCAAAGAAAGAAAACTACAGACCAATATCTCTAATGAACCTTGACGCAAAAATACTCAATAAAATTCTGGCGAATTGGATTCAAACACATATCAAAAAAATTATACATCATGATCAAGTAGGATTCATCCCTGGGATGCAAGGCTGGTTCAATATACGGAAATCAATAAATGTTATTCACCACATCAATAGACTTAAAAATAAGAACCATATGATCATCTCGATAGATGCAGAAAAAGCATTCGACAAAGTACAGCATCCCTTTATGTTCAAAACTCTAGAAAAATTAGGGATAACTGGAACATACCTCAACATTGTAAAAGCAATCTACGATAAGCCACAGGCCAGCATCATTCTGAATGGAGAAAAATTGAAGGCATTCCCTCTAAGATCTGGTACAAGACAGGGATGCCCTCTCTCACCACTTCTGTTCAACATAGTCCTCGAAACACTGGCCAGAGCAATTAGACAGACGAAAGAAATTAAAGTCATAAAAATAGGAAAAGAAGAACTTAAATTATCACTATTTGCAGACGATATGATCCTATACCTAGCAGACCCAAAAGGGTCTACAAAGAAGCTATTAGAGCTAATTAATGAATTCAGCAAAGTGGCAGGATATAAGATCAACACGCATAAATCAAAGGCATTCCTGTATATCAGTGACAAATCCTCTGAAACGGAAATGAGGACAACTACTCCATTCACAATATCCCCCCAAAAAATAAAATACTTGGGAATCAACCTAACAAAAGAAGTGAAAGATTTATATAATGAAAATTATAGAACCGTAAAGAAAGATATAGAAGAAGACCTTAGAAGATGGAAAAATATACCCTGCTCATGGATAGGTAGAACTAACATCATCAAAATGGCGATATTACCAAAAGTTCTCTATAAGTTTAATGCAATGCCAATCAAAATCCCAATGGAATTTCTTGTAGAAATAGATAAAAGAATCATGAAATTCATATGGAAAAATAAAAGACCCAGAATAGCAAAAACAATGCTAAGCAGGAAGTGTGAATCAGGCGGTATAGCGATACCAGACTTCAAACTATACTACAGAGCAATAGTAACAAAAACAGCATGGTACTGGTACCAAAACAGGCGGGTGGACCAATGGTACAGAATAGAGGACACAGAAACCAATCCACAAAACTACAACTATCTTATATTTGATAAAGGGGCCAAAAGCATGCAATGGAGAAAGGATAGCATCTTCAACAAATGGTGCTGGGAAAACTGGAAATCCATTTGCATCAAAATGAATCAGAACCCCTATCTCTCCCCATGCACAAAAGTTAACTCAAAATGGATTAAGGAGCTTGATATTAAATCAGAGACACAGCATCTGATAGAAGAAAAATTGGTTATGATCTACAAACTGTGGGATCGGGCCCCAAATTCCTCAATAGGACACCCATAGCGCAAGAGTTAACAACTAGAATCAACAAATGGGACTTACTCAAACTAAAAAGTTTTTTCTCAGCAAAAGAAACAATAAGAGAGATAAACAGGGAGCCTACATCCTGGGAACAAATCTTTAATCCACACACTTCAGATAGAGCCCTAATAACCAGAATATACAAAGAACTCAAAAAACTAGACAATAAGATAACAAATAACCCAATCAATAAATGGGCCAAGGACCTGAACAGACAGTTCTCAGAGGAGGACATACAATCAATCAATAAGTACATGAAAAAATGCTCACCATCGCTAGCAGTTAGAGAAATGCAAATCAAAACTACCCTAAGATACCACCTCACTCCAGTAAGATTGGCAGCCATTAGGAAGTCAAACAACAATAAGTGCTGGAGAGGATGCGGGGAAAAGGGCACTCTTGTTCATTGCTGGTGGGACTGCAAATTGGTGCAGCCAATTTGGAAAGCAGTATGGAGATTTCTTGGAAAGCTGGGAATGGAACCACCATTCGACCCAGCTATTCCCCTTCTCGGTCTATTCCCTAAAGACCTAATAAGAGCATGTTACAGAGACACTGCTACAACGATGTTCATAGCAGCACAATTCACTATAGCAAGATTATGGAATCAGCCTAGATGCCCTTCAATAGATGAATGGATAAAAAAATGTGGCATTTATACACAATGGAGTATTACTCTGCATTAAGAAACGATAAAATCATAGAATTTGGAGGGAAATGGATGGCATTAGAGCAGATTATGCTAAGTGAAGTAGTCAATCGTTAAAAAACAAATACCAAATGACCCCCTTGATATAAGGGGAGTAAACAAGTACAGGGTAAGGACGAAGAGCTTGAGAAGAAGATTTACATTAAACAGGGATGAGAAAAGGGGAGGGGAGGGGAGGGGAGGGGAGGGGGGATAGTAGAGAATAGGACAGACAGCAGAATACATCAGACACTAGAAAGGCAATATGTCAATCAATGGAAGGGTAACTGATGTGATACAGCAATTTGTATACGGGGTAAAATTGGGAGTTCATAACCCACTTGAATCAAACTGTGAAAGATGATGTATTAAGAACTGTGTAATGTTTTGAACGACCAACAATAAAGTAAAAAAAAAAAAGAGCAGAGGTTGGAGACTGTGGTGCAGAAGGACTGTTGCAGAGAGCAGAGGTTAGAGACTGAGGTGCAGAAGGCCTGTTAAAGAGAGCAGACTTTGGAGACTGAGTTTCAGAAAACCTGTTAGAGAGACCAGATATGCCAAAGGCCAATGTCTCGGCTTGGCACCAGAATCACGAGGCACTCACAGCTTTGTAGGTTCAAACAGCAATTCTTTATTCCCGCTCTCACACCGCCTCCACACAGGTCCAGGGGCAAACACGTTCTGCTGTCTCCCGCACAAACCAACTACTCCACGAGGCTCTCTCCAAATCCCATTTTAATCTCACGAGAACTCAATGGGAACAAGCAGCAGGAACACCCTAATCCCAGCAATAATCTTCAACTTCCAACTTCCCTAAAACCCATTATCTTAAACTGGCAACGCCTTAAACTCAAGGAGCCGGTTACTTCCTCAAACCTGATCAGCTCTAAACCCGGATCTGCCTTGGTCCTTGAGCAAGGTCACCTCATTAAAGCATGCATGCAATGTTCCATCAAATGTCCTCTAAGCAGCATGGGGTACACTTGGCAAGGAAATTTCGATGCGTCATTCCTACTTGGTAATGGCCCTCAGCACAGATATTTGAGACTAGGGTGCAGAAGGATTGTTACAGATAGCACAGTTTGGAGACTGGGGTTTAGATGGATTGTTGCAGAGAGCAGAGGTTTCATACTGAGGCTTAGAAGGACAGTTATAGAGAGCAGAGTTTGGAGTTTGAGGTGCAGAAGGACTGTTTAAAAAAGCAGAGGTTGGCAATAGGTGAAGAAGTACCCTTATAGAATGAAGAGGTTGGAGACTGCGGTACAGAAAGACTGTTACAGAGAGCAGACGTTGGAGAAAAAGGCTCAGAAGGATTGTTACAGAGAGAAGAGGTTGGAGACTGGGGTGAAGAAAGACTGTTACAGAAAGCAGAGGTTGGCAATTGGGGAGCAGTTAGACCGTTAAAAAGAGAAGAGGTTGGAGACTGCGATACAAAAGGAGTTTTACAGAGAGCAGAGTTTGGAGACAAGGTAGAAGAAGGATCGTTCCAGAGAGCAGATGTTGGAGACTGGGGTGTAGAAGGACTGTTACAGAGAGCACAGGTTGGAGACTGGGGTGCAGAAGAAATGTTGCAGGGCAGAGTTTGGAGACTTGGGTGCAGAAGAACTGATACAGAGAGCAGAGGTTGGAGACTGGGATGCAGAAAGACCGTTACAGATTGCAGAGGTTGGATACGGAGGTGCAGAAAAACTTTTGCAGAGAGGAGAGGTTGGAGTCAGGGGTGTCAATGTATTCTTACAGAGAGCAGAGAATGGAGACGGGGGTGCAGAAGGAGTGTTACACAGAGCAGAGTTTGGAGACTGGGGTTCAGAAGAACTGTTACAGAAAGCAGACGTTGGAGACTGTGGTGCAGAAGGCCAGTTACAGAGAGCAGAGTTTGGACATGAGGTGCAGAAGGATCGTTAAGAGAGCAGAGGTTGGACACTGATGTGCAGAAGGATTGTTACAGAGAGCAGAGCTTGGAGACTGGGGTGCAGAAGGACTGTTGCAGAGAGCAGAGGTTGGAGACTGGGATGCAGAAGGATCGTTGAAGAGAGCAGAGTTTGGAGACCGGGATGCAGTAGGATAGTTTCAGAGAGCACACGTTGGAAACTGGGGTGCAGAATAAATGTTGCAGAGAGCAGAGTTTGGAGACTGGGGTGCAGAAGGATCATTGTAGAGATCAGATGTTGGATACTGGTTTATAATAAGACGTTTGCAGAGAGCAGAGCTTTGAGACTGGGGTGCAGAAGGACTGTAACAGAGAGCAGAGGTTTTAGACTTGTGCAGAATAACTGATACGGAAAGTAGAGTTTGGAAACTGGGGTGCAGAAGACTTGTTGAAGAGAGCAGAGTTTTTAGCCTGGGGTGCAGAATGACAGCTGCAGAGAACAGAGGTTGGATACTGTGGTGCACAAGGGCCATTTCAGAGAGATGAGGTTGGAGACTGAGGTACATAATGACTTTTACAGAGAGCAAAGTTTGGAGAACGGGGTGCAGAAGTATCTTACAGAGAGCAGACTTTGGAGACGGGGATGCAGAAAGATTGTTGAAGAGAGCAGAGGTTGGAGACTGGGGTGTAGAAGGACTTTTGCAGAGAGCAGAGGTTGGAGACTGGGGTGCAGAAGGCTTGTTACAGAGAACAGAGTTTGGAGACTGGGTTGCAGAAAACCTGTTACAGAAAGCAGATGTTGAAGACTGGGGTAAGAAGGATTGTTACAGATAGCACAGTTTGGAGACTCGGGTTTAGAAGGATTGTTGCAGAGATAAGAAGTTTCAGATTGAGGCTTAGAAGGACTTTTACAGAGAGAAGAGTTTGGAAATTGGGGTGCAGAAGAACCATTATAGAGAGAAGCGGTTGGAGATTGCAGTACAGAAGGACTGTTACAGAGAGCAGAGTTTGGAGACTGGGGTGCAGAAGGACCATTGCAGAGAGCAGAGTTTGAAGAATGGGGTTCAGAAAGATCGTTGCAGAAAGCAGATGTTGGACACTGAGGTTCAGAAGGATCCCTACAGAGAACAGAGTTTGGACACCGGGGTTCAGTAGGTTAGTTTCAGAGAGCACAGGTTTGAGACTGGGGTGCAGAAGAAATGTTGCAGTGAGCAGAGGTTGGAAACTGGGGTGCAGAAGAACTGTAGCAGAGAGCAGAGGTTGGAGACTGGGGTGTAGAAGGACTGTTGCAGAAAGCAGATGTTAGAGACTCACGTGCAGAAGGACTGTTCCAGAGAACAGAGGTTGGAAACTTGGGTGCAGAAGGACCGTTGCAGAGAGCAGAGGTTAGATACTGGGGTATAATAAGACGTTTGCAGAGAGCAGAGTTTGAAGACTGGGGTGCAGAAGGATTGTTGCAGTGAGCAGAAGTTGCAGACTGAGATGCAGAAGGACTGTTACAGAGAGCAGAGATTATAGACTGGGGTGCAGAATAACTTATACGGAAAGTAGAGTTTGGAGACTGGGGTATAGAAAGACTGTTACTGAGAGCAGAGTGTGTAGCCTGGGGTGCAGAAGGACAGCTGCAGATAACAGAGGTTGGATACTGGGGTGCACAAGGGCCGTTGCAGAGAGATGAGGTTGGAGACTGAGGTGCAGAATGACTGTTACAGAGAGCAAAGTTTGGAGAACGGGGTGCAGAAGGATCTTACAGAGAGCAAACTTTGGAGACTGGGATGCAGAAGGATCGTTGCAGAGAGCAGAGGCTGGAGACTGGGTTTTAGAAGGAGTTTTGCAGTGAGCAGAGTTTGGATACTGGGGTTCAGAAGGCCTGTTACAGAGAGCAGAGTTTGGAGACTGGGTTGCAGAAACCCTGTTACAGAGAGAAGAATTTGGAGACTGGGGTGCAGAAAAATTGGTACAGATAGCACAGTTTTGAGACTGTTGTTTAGAAGGATTGTTCTAGAAAGCAGAAGTTTCAGATTGAGGCTTAGAAAGACTTACAGAGAGCAGAGGTTGGAAATTTGGGTGCAGAAAAAGCGTTATAGAGAGAAAAGTTTGGAGACTTGTGTGCAGAAGGACCATTGCATAGAGCAGATGTGGAAGACTGGGGTGCAGTAAGAGTGTTACAGAGAGCAGACGTTGGAGACAGAGGTGCAGAAGGATTGCCACAGAGAGCAAAGATTGGAGACTAGGGTGCTGAAGGACAATTACAGAGAGCAAAGTATGTAGACTGAGGTGCAGAAAGATTTTTAAAGAGAGCAGAGGTTGGAGACTGAGGTGTAGAATGATCGTTGCAGAGAGAAGAGTTTGGAGACTGGTGTGCAGAAAGACTTTTACAGAAAGCAGAGGTTGGAAACTGGGGAGCAGATGGACCATTACAAAGAGAAGATGTTGGAGACTGGGATACAAAAGGACTTTTAAATAGAGCAGAGTTTGGAGACTGGATAGAAGATGAATCCTTGCAGAGAGCAGATGTTGGAAACTGGGATGCAGAAGGACTGTTACATAGAGCACAGGTTGGAGACTGAGGTGCAGAAGAAATGTTGCAGACAGCAGAGTTTGGAGACCTGGGTGCATAAGAACTTTTGCAGAGAGCAAAGTTTGGATACTGTGGTGCAGAGAGACTGATACAGAAATCAGAGTTTGGAGACTGGGGTGCAGAAGGATCGTTTAAGAGAGCAGAGGTTGGAAACTAAGGTGCAGAAGGATCGATATTCAGAGCAGATTTTGGTTACTGGGGTATAAAAGGATTGCTACAGAGAGCAGCGGTTTGAGACTGAGGTGCAAAAAGACTGATACATAGAACACAGGTTGTAGACTGGGGTGCAGAAGTACTGTAGCAGAGAGCAGAGGTTGGAGACAGGGTTGCAGAAGTACTGTAGCAGAGAGCAGAGGTTGGAGACTGGGGTGCAAAGGACTGTTGCAGAGAACAGAGTGTAGAGACTGGGGTGCACAAGAACCATTACAGATAGCAGAGGTTGGAGACTGAGGTGCAGAAGGATTGTTACAGAGAGCAGAGTTTGGACACTGGGGTGCAGAAGGACTGTTGCAGAGAGCAGAGTTTGGAGACTGAGGTGAAGAAGGATCGTTGCAGAGAGAAGAGGTTGGAGACTGGGGTGCAGAAGGCCTTTTACAGAGAGCAGAGATTGGAGACTGGGGTGCAGAACGCCTGTAACAGAGAGCAGAGTTTGTAGAATGGGGTGCAGAAGGACTGTTAAAGATAGCACAATTTCGAGACTGGGTTGCAGTAGGATTTTACAGAGAGCATTTTGTAGATTGAAGTCCAGAAGGACTGTTACAGACAGCAAAGATTGGAAACTCGGGTGCAGAAGAATTTTTGCAGAGAGCCGAGTTTGCAGACTGAGGTGCAGAAGGACTTTTTCGGAGAGCAGATATTGGATCTTGGGTGCAGAAGTACTGTTACAGAGAGCAGAGTTTGGAGACTAGGGTGCAGGAGGACTGATACAGAGAGCAGAGGTTGGAGACTGGGGTGCAGAAGAACCGTTTCAGATTGCAGAGGTTGCATACTGAGGTGCAGAAGGACTTTTACAGAGAGGTTGGAGACTGGGGTACAGATGAATTGTTGCAGAGAGCACAGGTTGCAGACTGAGGTGCAGAAGGACAGCTGAAGAGAACAGAGGTTGGATACTGGGGTGCACAAGGGCCGTTGCTGAGAGATGAGGATGGAGACTTAGGTGCAGAATGACTGTTACAGAAAGCAATGTTTGGAGAACGGGGTGCAGAAGAATCCTAAAGAGAGCAGACGTAGGAGTCTGGGATGCAGAAGGATCATTGCAGAGAGCAGAGGTTGGAGACTGGGGTGCAGAAGGCCTGTTACAGAGAGCAGATGTTGGAGACAGGGGTGCAGAAGGATTGTTACAAATAGCACAGTTTGGAGACTGTTGTTTAGAAGGATTGTTGCTGAGAGCAGAAGTTTCAGACTGAGGCTTAGAAGGACTGTTTCTGAGAGAAGAGGTTGGAAATTGGGGTGTAGAAGGACCGTTATAGAGAGAAGAGTTTGGAGACTGCCGTACAGAAGGACAGTTACAGAGAGCAGAGTTTGTAGACTGGGGTGCAGAAAGACCGTTTCAGAGAGCAGATTTGGTAGACTTGGGTGCAGAAGGATTGTTACAGAGAGCAGAGATTGGAGACTGGAATGCAGCAGGACTTTTACAGAGAGAAGAGGTTGAAGACTGAGGTGTAGAAAGATCGTTGCAGAGAGAAGAGTTTTGAGCCTGGGGTGCAGAAGGACTGTTACAGAAAGCAGAGGTTGGCAATTGTGGAGCAGATGGACCGTTACAAAAAGAAGAGGTTAGAGACTGTGATACAAAAAGACTTTTACAGAGAGCAGAGTTTAGAGACTGGGTAGAAGAATGATCGTTGTAGAGATCAGATGTTGGAGACTGGGGTGCAGAAGGACTGTTTCAGAGAGCAGATTTTGGAAACTGGGATGTAGAAGGACCATTGCAGAGAGCAGAGGTTGGAGCCTGGGGAGAAAAAGGATCCTTGCAGAGAGCAGAGGTTGGAGACTGAGTGCAGAAGGACTGTTAAAGACAGCAGAGGTTGGAGACTGAGGTGCAGAAGGACTTTTACAGAGAGGAGAGGTTGGAGTCTGGGGTGCAGAAGGACTGTCACAGAGAGGAAGGGTTGGAGAAAGGGATGCAAAAGGATCTTTCAGAAAGCAGAGTCTGGAGACTGGGGTGCAGAAGGACTGTTTCAAAGAGCAGACGTTGGAGACTGGGGTGCAGAAGGAGTGTTGCAGAGAGCAGAGTTTGGAGACTGAGGAGCAGAAAGACTGTTACAGAGAGCAGAGGTTTTAGACTGGGGTGCAGAATAACTGATATGGAAAGTGGAATTCGGAGACTGGGGTGCAGAAGACTGTTACAGAGAGCAGAGTGTGTCGCCTGGGGTGCAGAAGGACTGCTGCAGAGAACAGAGGTTGGATACTGGGGTGCAGAAAGGCCGTTGCAGAGAGATGAGATTGGAGACTGAGGTGCAGAATGACTGTTATAGAGAGCAAAGTTTGGAGAACGGGGTGCAGAATGATCTTACAGAGAGCAGAGGTTGGAGACGGGGAGGGACAGAAGGACTGTTGCAGAGAGCAGAGGTTGGAGACTGAGGTGCAGAAGAATTGTTGCAGAGAGAAGAGGTTGGAGACTTGGGTGCAGAAGGCCTGTTACAGAGAGCAGACTTTGAAGACTGAGTTGCAGAAGACCTGTTACAAAGAGCAGATGTTTGAGACTTAGGTGCAGAAGGACTGTTACAGAGATCAGAGTTTGGAGACTGGGGTTCAGAAGAACTGATACAGAAAGAAGACTTTGGAGACTGTGGTGCAGAAGGACTGTTGCAGAGAACAGAGTTTGGAGACTGGGTTGCAGAAGGACCGATGCAGAGAGCTGAGGTTGGAGATTTAGGTGCCTAAGATTGTTACAGAGAGAAGAGTTTGGATACTGGGGTGCATATGGACTGTTACAGAGAGCAGAGGTTGGAGACTGAGGTGCAGAAGAATCTTACAGAGAGCAGAGGTTGGAGACTGTGGTGCAGAATAACTGTTGTAGAGAGTAGAGGTTTGAAACTGAGGTGCAGAAAGATCGTTTTAGAGAGAAGAGGTTGGAGACTGGAGTGCAGAAGGCCAGTTACAGAGAGCAGAGTTTGGAAACTGGAGTGCAGAAAGCATTTTACAGGGAGTAGAGGTTGGAGACTGGGGTGCAGAAGGACTGTTACAGATAGCACAGTTCGGAGACTGGGGTACAGAAGGATCGTTTCAGAGAGCAGAGGTTTCAGAATGAGGTGCAGATAGACTGTTACAGAGAGAATAAGTTGGAGTCTGAGGTGCAGAAGGACTATTATAGAAAGAAGAGTTTGGCAATTGGGGTGCAGAAGGATTCTTACAGAGAGCAGAGGATGGAGACTGGGTTGCATAAAGAGTGTTGCAGAGAGCAGAGTTTGGAGATTTTCGTTCAGAAGAACTGTTAAAGAGAGCAGAGTTTTGAGACTGGGGTTCAGAAGGATTGTTACAGAGTGCAGAGTTTTGATTCTGGTGCAGCAGGACTGTAACAGAGAGTAGAGCTTGGAAACTGGGGTGCAGAAGAACTGTTACAGAGAGCAGAGGTTGGAGACTGCAGTGCAGAAGGCCTGTTACAGAGACCATTGGTTGGAGACTGAGATGCAGAAGGATCATTACAGAGAGCAGAGGTTGGATACTGAGACGCAGAAGGACTATTCCAGAGAGCAGAGGTTGGAGATTGAGTTGCAGAAAGATTGTTACAGAGAGCAGAGGTTAGAGATTGAGGTGCAGAAGGAGTGTTACAGAGAGCAGAGTTTTAAGACTGGTGTGCAGAATTATCGTTGCAGAGAGGAGAAGTTGGAGACTGGGGTGCAGAAAGATTTTACAGAGAGCAGAGTTTGGAGACTGGGGTGCAGAGGGACAGTTACAGAGAGCATACGTTGGATACTGGGGTGCAGAAGAAATGTTGCAGAGAGCATAGATTTGAAACTGGGTTGCAGAAGGACTGTTGCAGAAAGCAGAGGTTGGAGACTGAGGTGCAGAAGGACTGTTACAGAGAGCAGAGGTTGGAAACTGAGTTGCAGAACAACTGATACACAAAGCAGAGTTTGCAGTCTGGGGTGCGGAACGACCGTTATAGAGAGTGGAGTTTGGAGATTGAAGTATAGAAGGACTGTTACAGAGAGCAGAGGTTGGAGAATGGGGTGCAGAAGGACTGTTGCAGAGAACAGAGGTTGGAGACTGGGGTGCAGAAGAATCGTTGCAGAGAGCAGAGTTTTGATACTGAGGTGCAGTAGGTTTGTTACAGAGAGCAGAGGTTAGATACTGGGGTGCAGAAGGACTGTTACAGAGAGCAGGGTTTGGAGACTGGGGTGCAGAAGGATCTTACAGAGAGCAGAGTTTGGAGACTGAGGTTCAGAAGGACTGTTGCAGAGAGCAGAGGTTGGAGACTTAGGTGCAGAATTATCATTTCAGAGAGAAGGGGTTGGAGACTGCGGTGAAGCAGGTCTGTTACAGAGAGCAGAGTTTGGAGACAGGGGTGCTGACGGCCTGTTACAGAGAGGAGACTTTGAAGACTGGGCTGCAGAACGACTGTTACAGATATCACAGTTTGGAGACTGGTGTGCCCAATGATATTATAGAGAGCAGAGTTTGGAGACGGATGTGCAGAAGGACTGTTACAGAGAGCAGAGTTTTCAGACTTGGTTGCAGAATGATTGTTGCAGAGAGTAGAGTTTTCAGACTTAGGTGCAGAAGGACTGTTGCAGAGAGCAGATGTTTGAGAGAGGGGTGCAGAAGGACTCTTTCAGAGAGCAGAACTTGGAGACTTGGGTGCAGAAAGATTCTTGCATGGAGAAGAGGTTGTAGACTGGGGTGCAGAAGGCCTGTTACAGATATCACAGTTTGGAGACTGGTGTGCCGAATGATATTATAGAGAGCAAAGTTTGGTGACTGAGGTGCAGAAAGGCTGTTACAGAGAGCAGAGGTTGGAGACTGGGGTGCAGAATGATTGTCACAGAGAGCAGAGTTTTTTAATTTTTACATGAATGTTTATATCAATTTTATTCATAACTGCTCAAAACTAGAAACAATTTGAATGGCCATCAATAGGCAAGTGGGGATGAATAAAACGTGGCATATCCACACAAGGAACTTCTTCTTAGAAATAAAAGGAAACAAATGACTGGTATATATAGAACATAAAAATAAATCTTTTTTTTTTTATAAGTTAATTTCTTTTTTATTTTTTTATTGTTGGTCTTTCAAAACATTACATCTTTCTTAATATATCATGTTTCACAATTTGATTCAGAATGGTTATGAACTTCCATTATTACCCCGTATACAGATTGCTGAATCACATCGGTTACATCAGTTATATTTCCATTGATTTACACATTGCCATTCTAGTGTCTGATGAATTCTGCTCTCTAACCTATCATCTACTATCCCCTCACCCCTCACCTCTCCTCCCCTCTTCTCTCTCTAATATTTTACAGTAGAGGTGGTCGAGAGAGCAGAGTTTTCAGACTGAGGTGCAGAAGGACTGTTGCAGAGAGCAGATGTTCGAGACTGGGGTGCAGAAGGAGTGTTTCAGAGAGCAGAACTTGGAGACTGGTGTGGAGAAGGATTGTTGCAGAGAGCAGAGGTTGTAGACTGGGGTGCAGAAGGACTGTTATAGAGAGCAGAGGTTTTAGACTGGGGTGCAGAAGGCCTGGTACAGAGAGCAGAGCTTTGAGACTGTGGTGCAGAATGATTGCTGATAGCTGGTGAGCCTCCTTCTGTACACCTTTTTTTTCACACAGTCCATCAGGCCCTCTCTCCTCACCCTGCTCTCTTTTGGCTTTATGAGCACCTGTGACTTCCACAGTCACTCTAAGCCATGACTCCCAGGCCTATCTCCTGGGAGTCTGTCTCGCTGCCTCCTGGAATCTCCTTGGGGAGACCCGGCAGGTACCCAGACTCCAGGCCCAACCTCCTTCCCTCCATTCCTCTCCCCAGACACGCTGCTTCTCATTTTTTTTATGTTTTCATGAGTGATCCCACTGCCACTTAGCTACCCCACAGACCAGGTGCCCTCTTGTGTCCTTATCACCAGGACTTTAAAGTGCTCCACCCAGGGCTCGTCTTCAGAGCTTTTCCCCAAGCTCCAAATGTCACATCTTCAGTTACCAGATATTTCCTTTTAATCTTGTTTTGGCACCCGATAACTCTCCCAGACTACAAGAAGGTATTCTAACCAAAGCACATGGACTGTAGAGACTATTATGGCTTAGAAACAAAGTATCCCCCCACCAAAAGCTTAGGGTCAGCCACAGTAGCAGTGTTCAGAGGTGAAATGATTAGACTGTGAGACTTGTGACCTAATCTGTGGATCCATCCATTTTGTGGGTTAATTATCTGAAAGGCCCACTGTACTGAGAGGAGTGTGGGCAGAGGGAGCGTGGCCGGAGACATGCCCTGTGGAATCACATCTTGTCCCCTGTGAACTGTCTTCTCCCGTCCCCTCACCTGCCCCAACCTTCTGGCTGCCATGAGCTAGGGATGCTTCCTGCCTTGTTCCCTTCCACCTCGGTGTCCCACCTCATCTCAGGCCGGCAGCAATGGATCAGCTGGCCCCAGACCAAACCTCCAAGGCAGAAGGCCAGAGTGCATCTCCCCCTCCAGGTTGTTTTGGTCAGGCCTGTGGTAAGTGTGGCAACCGTGGACTGAACCAGGGAGTAGGTGTTATGAGTGGATTGAACCCACAACAGTTTCCTAAATCCACAGATTGTGTCATTTTCAGAGCTCAAGCGATTTCCTTCTGGATGGCCTGTTTCCAGCCTTCCCTCACCTAGAATGCAGTCTACTATTGATTACTGAGATTCTCCAGCCGTCCTGGTCCTGCCCGTTTGCAAACCACAGCTAGTTCCCAGGCAGCCAGACCCATGGACCTCCTGCTTCCCACTGAGGAGAGAAGAGAGATTTTCTGAGGACCCTGTTAGAAGTCCACTCTTATTTTTTTTAAAGACCACACTCAGAGGGCATGTTTCAGGCAGTCCTTCACATGCGTCTTTGAGAAATCAGACTCACAATGATTTTTGTGATTCTCTCCCAGGCTCCAATAACCACCACTCTACTCCCTACTTCTCTGAGATCAACTTTTTAGCTTCCACAAAGAAGTAAAAAACTGCTATTTCTCTTTATGTGTCTGGCTTATTTCACTTAATATAATGTCTCCTATGAGCTAGTTTTAAATAGAAACTGCACAACAAATTCTTTTATGTCAGATTTAAATTTTATTCTGAAGAGATAATTCGAAATGGTCACATATGTTTAGGTAGGAAAATGTTCATTAAAATATTTATCGGACTGGAGATGATCTGAATGTTTAGCCAAAGGGGAGAGATTAAGTTTCTTTAAGGCAGATGTTAGTTTATTGATCATCTCAATAGATGCAGAAAAAGCATTTAACAAAATACAGCACCCCTACCTGTCAAAACAGTAGAAACACTAGGGACAGAAGGAACTTTGTAAAAGCATTGTAAAAGCTATCTATGCTAAACACAAGGCAGCATCATTCTAAGTGGAGAAAGGTTGAAAGCATTCACTCTAAAAACTGGAAGAAGACAGGGTGCCCCCTCTTTCACCACTTCTATTCAACTTAATTTTTGAAATTGCTAGAACCATTGGACAAAAGAAAGAAATTAAAGGTATACAAATAGGTCAAGAAGAATTCAAATCTCACTCTTTGCTGATAGGATCATGTCATCTTCTTAAATTTTTTATTATAGCATAATAGTTATACATAGAAGTTGGGTTGATTTGAAAAAGATCCTACGTGCATGGAATCTGATTTACACCATTCAGTCCCCACCCCCTCATCTCCCTATCCTTCCCACCCCCATTCTCCTTTCTCTACTGATCTTTCTTTGGGTCATTTATCTGTTAATTTCTGAATGGTGCTTTGTATATATACATACAGGTGCAGTCCCCTGTGGTAGACTTCCATGTGCACATAACATGATCTGCGTAAAGACCTTTCACATTTCCTCCCTTCCCAAACCTCTCCGCCCTCTCATTCTCCTTCTACTCCACTTATCTTCCCTGTATACTTAAGATAGCCAGTCCAACCCCACTTCATCAACTTTTTTCCTCTATTTTGCTCTGGCCCTGATAATTTCAGCATTGTAAAGGAATATTTAACTTCTGCCTTTCCGAACACAGAGATCAAGATTGATGTAAAATGAGAAAAACTCTACATTGGAAAACACTGAAGGCAACACCGACTGCTTCTGCAGATGATGACTCTGCTTTGTAAATTTTTTTCTTAACATTTGCAATGAAAATGAACTTCTCCAAAAATCCTATGTTTACATAAAAGGACAACAGGAGACAGAGATTACTGAGGCAGTGAGTAATGACTTCACACCATGATGAGGTCGAATGGCTTTCTGTTGGCTTCTAGCAATTCTCTGGTTACTCCCACCCACCATCACCCCTGCAAATGTGTGCGGCTCCATGGGTCTGATTTTCTGAGACCAGTCCCACAGGTTATCAGTCTCCAGGCTGCTTTTCATTCGATATTATTTGCCATGTTGCTGCAGATTAACAAGCCTGTTTGGGGTGCTCTCAGTCCATTCTCACCATGGTCTCTTTTTCTCTGTTTTGTAGCTATTACAGCATTGGAAATTAGCAATCAATCATTTGTCACTGAATTTATCTTCTTGGGATTTTTCAACCACTCCAACCTACAGGGCTGGTTCTTCCTGCTCTTTCTGATAATTTACCTGACCACTCTCATGGGAAACATGCTCATAATAGTGGCCACCAGGGTGAGTCCTTCTCTCCACACTCCAATGTACTTTTTCCTCAGCAATTTGAGCTTCTTGGACGTCTGCTACACATCCACCAACCTTTCAGTACTGCTGGTGAACTTTTTCTGGGAGAAAAAGGCCATTTCTTATGAGGGCTGCCTTTCCCAGATCTTCTTCTTGGTGACAAGTGCTGGCACAGAAGGCGTCTTACTGGCTGTGTGGCCATTATGACTGTTGTGTGGCCACCTGCCGTCCTCCTCAGTACCCAGTCATCATGAGTGTGATGGTCTGTGTTGGCCTGGTGACTGGGTCCTGGTTGTGTTGGCTTGTGAATTTGGTCACACACACGGTGCTGGCCATCACACTCAATTTCTGTTGGCCCCACCAGATCAGTCACTTTCTCTGTGACACCCCATTGCTCCTGAAGCTCTCCTGTTCAGACACCTCTGTCAACGAGTCTGCTCTCCATGTTGTCCGTGCCACCATGGACCTGAGCCCCTGCCACTTCACTGCAGGCTTTTACGCACTTATCATGGTGGCCATCCTGGAAATTCCCTCTGCCCAGGGCAGAAGGAGCTAGATTACAGACCTGCCTGGTCATTTTCACTTTTTGACTAATATGAATAAGATTCGTATATATAAGATGAACATTATATATAATATGAACATTATATGAACATTTATGTACAAATCATTGCTGGACAACTTTTTTATTTTTCTTGAGTTTGTAAGTAGGAGTGGAAGAGGTGGATTGTTAACTCCATATTTAACTTTCTGAAGAAGTTTCAGATCATTTTCTGACCAGTGGAACCAGCTTACCTTATTATTAAGAGTGGTGAATAAAGCTTCTGATTTCCTCACTCCCTTAAAAACACATCATTATCATTCCTTTTATTGTGACGACCCTGGAATGTGTGAAATGCTTCATCAAATGTGCTTTAGATTTGCCTTTCCCTGATGGCTAATCATTCTAAGATCTTTTAGGAGTATTGTTAATTTGTCTCTCCTAAGCATGAGGAAAACCCCATTGTATTATGGGAAATTTTAAGTTTTAGAGACTTACCTCTTTATCTAATACTTTTATTTTTATTTTTGTGCAGTAAAATACTACAAGACTTTCAAGCTTGTTGTCTTTCCTCCGTCTGTGCCTGAAAAAGCTGTTTGATGACTCTTTTTTTTCCCTACTTTTAAACTCCATAGCAAACAATTTCTTCACCAGGCCATGAGCATCAGCAGGATCATAAAATTAAGGGGCACAAAGTCATACAGGTTTAGTAAGGGATCAGCTCTTAGCAGGAGTGGATCAGCTGAAGATAGTGGGGATGCTTTTAATATTGTGGCTTCTGATATCTGTCCATGCGGCAAAGTATGTAACATGAAGGAAAAAATTCATATGCCGTGCGAAATCCATCCCAATAAGTGTACAGCCACCCTGACCTTTTGTCTCTCTAGCGGGAAGGGAAGGCAGTCTTGAGGTTTCATCCACCCACAACTTCTTAGCAGAAATCTCACTCTGAACTTCGCTCACCCACATCCCAGAAGAGAGAAAACGCTGATCTTCTCGCTGCATGCTGGGAACAGGTGATTGCCAAGAAATTAATGAATCAGACAGCAAATTAACTGCTCTCCATTGTTGCAGTTGAACTCAAGCTGTTGCCCTTGAGTTGTGTTTGCACACTGAGGAGTCCCAGAGCAGCTGCAGAGGAAAGGCCCCATGTATATTCCCAACAGGTCAGCCCCAGATCTCTATAAATGTCCATCACAGAAAAATGAATTGTGAGATATCAGAGGATTTTGACTCCTTCATGAGGCCACAGATATGCGACAGGCAACTCTCAGAATAACAGGTCCGTTTTGTGGTGAATGGAGACCAACAGCCAGTTTTACCAACAGCTTTCTTTGCAGCCCAGGTGCTAGTATGGAGAGCAACAAGGGCCACACCAAAACCAGAAATTTACGCCTCTCTGTGAGAGTTGCTGGTTAGTAGTTTATTTACCATCACAATTTTCAAAAACACTATCCCAGAATCAAAATATACCGACACCTTAAAAACATATTACAGAATATTGTACATAATTTCATTACCATTTTGATGGCATTTATGTAATGACCTATCGTAGCACCTTTTCTATGTGTGTCTAAGTTTCCACAATACTACTTGTATTGCCAGAGTAGAAATAACTTCAGAGGTTATCACAAAACCTGAGGGATTTAGCATGATGCCTCCAGTACTGGAAGAAAACCGAAAACATAACCAGATACCCTGGGATGCCTAAATTCCTTAAGTGAGATGATGTGTGAGGAAAATTACTTATGGTAAACAATAGATAATGCTAAGTGTTAATCCTCTGCTTTTAATGAGCAGGACAGAAAAAAATAATTTTTACGGAGAAAGTATAGGGACACATTCCCATCATGATACAATATAGCATAACAATAGACCTACCAAAATATCTGTTTAAATAAAAATCATTATTGTAGAAGAAGTTATATTTTAGAAACGTATTCATTCACTAACTAGGAGTTTTCATCTTTATCTTACAACACATGGATGCTTGGGGAGGAAAGTTGCAAGCAATTTATTAACTGTAATAAATCCCTGAAGCTTGTGAGTAATCTACTTCATACACAACCCCCCTCCTTTAGAAATATTATATTTTGGGGTCACTCATAAGTGACTTCATTCTCGGTCAACTGACTTTGAGATGACTGATTTGGAAAGAAAGATGCAGACATGCTTGTTCTGTGGGAAATGAGCCGATGGTCTCCATAAGGGATATATTTAGGAGACAGGAGACACTGAGTTCCTCAGAAGCTGCTGGGCTATGCTGCCTCACTTATGCCCATGGCATGGTGGGGGGTTGGATGTTTTCCGAGGTTTCTATTGCCAAGTACCTTGCTTAGAAATCAGGCCTGACACAGCTTCACAGAACCTAGTCCCGTCCCCATAGGCTGATACCCTGCCACCTCCCCTGAAGTAGCAGGCTCAACAGAATGACGCAGGGCTTGGTAGCATCTACTGATACTATCTCACAAGCCCTTTGAAGCCTAGCTGGAGTCTCCATAGAATCAGGGTAGATCTCTATGGAAATGGGCTCTCTCCTCACACCCCAGTGTCATGCAGCTCTCAGAGAAGCTCAATAGTGAGGGTCTTTCCATTTATAGCAATTGGGATAACCAAGTGTTCTGAGCTTGCTGAGCCTTAGATGGCAGATTCCTGCTATATTCTTTGAGATTTCTGCCATCAATGTTGCCTGAGATGCCAACTTGCCATCCCACTAACTATAAGACAGTGTTCTCAGTCAAGACCTATCCCACAACCAATAACACACAAACACACACACACAAACACACACACACACACACACACACACACACACACACGCACACGCCCATCCATCATCGTGAGCAAGGCGTTGTATCTGTGATACAGACCGAATGCACCCACCATTCACATTCACTGTTTCAAACACATTGTGATCAGGAAACAACTGATGTCACTTGTAAAATGTGATATGTCCTGGACTATCACTGTGGTAAAAAAAAGTAGAGAAATGCAAAAAATGGAAGAAAATACTTAGTGCCTTAGAGACCTAAAAAAATATTTAGATGAGGTTCCAACCAATCCTGAGTTAAAAATCATCTTGAAAAAATGCTTTCACTTCTATTTATCAATTTACTTACTTACTTACTTACTTACTGCAGTACTGGGGATTGAACCCAGTGGCACTCTACCATGAAGCTATATCCCCAGCCCTTTCAATTATTTGGGGCGGGGGGCCTTGCAGAGTTTCAAATTTATGATCCTCCTGCCTTAGTCTCCCATGTACCTGGTATTACAGGCAGGTACCACTCTTCCCCATTAATTACTTATTTTTAAAATAAGGCTATTTTTAAAAATTGAACTATAATTTGTACTCAAATAATGCACAGATCTAAAGTGTATAGGTTTATAATATTTTACATATATATGAACTACCAAAAATCAGGATATAAAACATTTCCATGACTTTAGAAAATTTCTTCATGCTTCAACTGATATCACTCCTGAGCTCCAAAAAAAAAAAAGACCACAATTATTACTTGACCATTATAGCTGTTTTGCTTAGTTTTGAACTTTATTTAAAGGAAACATACAGTATATATTTTTTATCTGGCTTCTTTCACCCAGAAAATTTTTTTTAGATTTGTCAATGTTATTAATGTTCCAGTATTTGTGTTTCTAAAGTAACAGAATTATTCCACTGCACGATAAACCGTGATTTGTCTTCTGTCCTTCTGCTGAAGGCATAATATTTGTTTGAGTTATTATGAATTTTTACACAAGAATTTTTGTGAACTGTGCATTAATTTCCTTGGAAACATGCTAGGAATGGGATTATTTTGAATAGAATAACTACATATTTAACTAAATTAGAAATTACTAAATATTTTTGAAAAGTAAGTGTATAGACTTCAAATTTCACCTTGAGTATCTATCGAAATAGCTAGAAAGCATGTTGTTTTCATCATTATAATAACCAAAAAGAGCAGAAGATAATGCAAATTAATGACTTTCCTTGACTTTATTAGGGTTGAAGATTATAAGGCAAACAACTAACCGAAGTCTGGGGAGAGATAAGCAACCAAAATAATCCAGGCATTTTTTTAACTATGGGAGAACACACTAGATACATAGGAGTTTATTTATAAAAAAAAACTCAAATAAAAAATAGTTAATGGATTGCTAAAGACTAAGTATAGACTGGTTTAAGAGCATAAAGACCCAGAGGGGTATAGAAATAATATGTTTGTATTTATTCTTTTTCTCCATGGATTCCACCAAATGCTCCCAGGAAGATAGGGAAGTATTCTGAGAAAGTGTCTTTAACGGTATCATTTCTTGGATAGGTGGAGGGACAAAGAGCAGCAACAGAAGCCAAAACTCCTTCCAGACCCATTTCTTGATTTTTTGCATAGTACAAAAGCTGTAATCTTCAGGGGCAAGAGTAACAGAAACTGTTACATTAGGGCACTCAAAGAAAAACCTTTGCAGCTATGGAAAAGAACAGGCCGAAATGTCTAACGTCGGGAGGAATAAGAACTAGGCTCAGCCATATTGCTAGAATGTGGATCACTGTGAAGGCCATATCTCTGTGACTGAGTTTACAGTACCTAAGGCAGGGCTTCCTGGAAACATCAGAAATCCCGTCTCTGTTTCCCACTAGTCCACTAACATGCATTGCCTGAAAATAACAGTAGAATACAGCTGAGAATTCTTCAAGAAATAGATTATCTCTGGAGAACAGCGAAAATAGAATACACAAAAGAAAGCAGGGAACAAAATTAACAAACTGAACTCAGCCATATAGAATAAAGATAACATTACAGTCAATTGAGATCAATCCCAGAATGCAAGGCTGGTTCAATATTCAAAAATTCAATCAACCCAATTTCCATAGTAACAGACTAAATAAGAAAAAATATATATCATTTCAATAGATGCAGAGAAAATAAGAAAATTCAATATCTATTTATGATAAAAACTATAACTAAATGAAACTAGGGGCAAAGTCCAGTGGTAGAGTGCATGCTTAGTATGCATAAGGCTCTGAATTCAAAACCCAGCACACATACACCAAAAAAAAAACTACTAGTAAAAAATGGATAGACATTTTCTAACTTGATATAAGGCATTGAGTAAATGTAATGTGCCAGACACATAGCTTATATTATCTAAGAACTTTTTTCAGCAGTTGTAAAATAGACATCATTAATATCCTAAGCAAGGAACTAACTGAGGAATAGAGATGAGCTGACTTTTTTACAAACAACATCTAGTAAACAACAGATGGATTTCAATATACATCTATCTGGACAAACAGCCTACTGTTTTACTATAATATTTTTCATTTAAGATTGGAAAAGAAACAGAAATTTTAGTTCAAAACAATGGATCACGGATTAGCATGGGTAACATGATAGAAAATCAGTAATTGTATCAATCATCTTTTTTTTTTCAGGAAATGTAATGTTTGGTGAGGTAAATCTTAAATACAAAAGAAGAAAAATACCTAAGTATATATCATTTGTCAAAATTTCTTGTATCTTATAAAACTTAAAAAAATAAAAGTTTCTACTGAAAAAAATAGATCAATGTATTTAAAAGCAGGTGACTTATAATTTTACTTTTAAGAAATAATCAGAGATGATCACAGATACATATGTATGAAAGCTTCTATTCCAATATTTATGATAGTAAATGGAATTGAAGGTATCTATGTTCAATAAAAGGAGAGATATTCACTTAATTTCATGTTAGAAAATTAAGATTACAAGGCAAACAACTAAATAGTGTACAACAATATTGGGAAATTTTGCTTTGAATATTTTAAAGATAGATAGAGTTAAAATAAGATGAATGCAAAGAGAGCTTTGATTTTGAGACCTGTTCTATTCTTCTGAATAACTTTCTAAATTTTCTTCATTTTTCCACAATGAAAACTTATTACTTGAAATAACATACAAAAAAGAATTCATCACAGTGAAGCACAGTGTTAGAAGGGAGATTCTGCAGATTCAATGAGACACAGGGCTTGATAGCTGGTTGTGCATTTTGACCAAGTCTCCATTTATTCTTACAAAAGAGTACCTATGAAAAAGTCTGTGAAAAGTTATGCTCTCTCTAAAGTCACTCCTATACGTCTCTTTCCAGAGTCCAGGCATCTCTGTATATACAATATTATTTGCCATGTTGCTGCAGATTAACAAGCCTGTTTGGGGTGCTCTCAGTCCATTCTCGTCATGGTCTCTTTTTCTCTGTTTTGTAGCTATGATACAATTGGAAAAGGGCAATCAATCATTTGTCACTGAATTCATCTTCTTGGGATTTTCCAACCACTCCAAGCTACAGGCCTGGTTGTTTCTGCTCTTTCTGGTCATTTACCTGACCACTCTCCTGGGAAACATGCTCATAATAGTCTCCACAAGGGTCAGTCCTGCTCTCCACAGTCCAATGTACTTTTTCCTCAGCAATTTGAGCTTCTTGGATGTCTGCTACACATCCACCAGCCTCCCAGTACTGCTGGTGAACTTCTTCTGGGAGAAGAAGGCCATTTCTTATGAGGGCTGCCTTTCCCAGATCTTCTTCTTGGTGACAAGTGCTGGCACAGAAGGAGTCTTACTGGCTGTGTGGCCAGTATGACTGTTGTGTGTCCACCTGCCGTCTTTCTCAGTACCCAGTCATCATGAGTTTGAAGGTCTGTGTTGGCCTGGTGACTGGTTTCAGGCTGTGTGGGCTGGTGAATTTCGTCACACACATGGTGCTGGCCATCACACTCACTCTGTGTGGACCCCACCAGTTAAGCCCCTTTCTCTGTGACACCCCATTGCTCCTGAAGCTCTCCTGCTCAGACACCTCTGTCAATGAGTCTGCTTTCCATGTTGGCAGTGCCACCATGGGCCTGAGCCCATGCCTCTTCACTGCAGGCTTCTACGCACTCATCATGGCGGCCATCCTGGGGATTCCCTCTGCCCAGGGCAGGAGGATGGCCTTCTCCATCTGTGCTTCCCTCCTCACCGTCGTGGTGGTCTTCTATGGAACAGCCAACTTCCACTATGACAGGCTCAGAGAAGGAATGACATGGACACCCTGGTCTCTGTGCTCTTCTGTGTGGTGAGCCTTCTGTTGAGCCTCGTCATTCACAGCCTAAGAAGCAACGAGGTCCAGAGTGCCCTGAAGAAGATGGCTGGAGTGTGTGCATCCCTTTGCATGATCAAAGTCTAGACCAATCTTCAAACTGGAGTATACAGTCATCTGAAAAAAAATGCCTCCCAGGGACTTGTAGGCACATGGTTAGACAGACAGTATCTGGAGCTTCAACTCCAACTCCCGCTTATAAAATCTCTGATACTCCTTTCTCTGCTCTCTTTTCACAAACACACTTTTCCCACTTTCAGGTTCAAGTGTGTCGGACACCTTGTGTGGGTGTTCAGCACCATCTCTGTCCTTCTGTGTTCTCCCCACACCAGAGGGACAGAAAGTATGAGAACTTCGTTTCCCACACTCCCCTGCCTGCAGGCCTCAATTTTAGGAGGTTCTCTCAAGATCAGCCAAACACTAGGCAGAGAGGAAGAAAGGAAAGAAGAAAGCGGGTTCTTTTGGATCCCATAGCAGCAGCAGCAAACCAGCCCTGTAGAAGCAGGAACTAATCTCCTTGGTGCCAGAAGCTGTGAGTGCAGGCTCCTAGACAGCTGTTCCTGAATGTGGGTCACAATAGCATGGAATGAGCGTCTCTTTCCAGGGAAGTTACGGTTTCCATATATGGGGTGGTGTCACCTGCCCTATTTTCCTTTTTTCTTTCAGATTTCCCAACCACTTTATAACTTTTTTCTGTGTCAACTTCCTCTATTCTAAGACATCAAGAGTTGTTCTTCATCTCTACCTGACCACGGTGGCACTGACAACAATAGTGGTTTACATCAGAGATGGTTCCAGATAACAGATCTGAGGAGGTAGGTTGTATGACTGACCTGAGGAAATTGAATATGTTGATGGTGTCACAGCCCAGAGGAAAGGAGACCTGATAATTCCTGGTGTGCAATGACCCAACAGAGACTTTAAGTTATGGTGTCCTGAAATCAAATGTCTATGGAAAACTAAGCTTTGGAATAACACCATCGACCTTTAGGGTGGGAATGAACATTACAACATGACTACAGACTGCTGTTACTGACTGGAGTGGGAGACTTACAGAAAGAAAATGATAGGTTCAAGCATTATATTTCTCCTTCAAGTCAGGTTCAGATCATCAGAAATATTTTCTCTCTGGAAACTGATAAAGGTTAGTATCAGAATAAAACATCCAATTCTCCAAATTGCAGAAGTACAAAGAAAATTATAAATCCATAATTTCTCCAGGTCTCTCTTATGTCAATTAGGAAATTAATGGGAGAATGATTGAGACCCTGTTAATTAGAATAGCAAAATACCAGTGGAATTAAACAAATCTAAGAGCCTTGAACCCTGACTCTCCATTAACTCTTTTTGCTGTCAGAAGCAGCCCCTCCTTCTTAAAGGAGACTAGCTTTCCCTAAATTGAAGACACTATGGTGACTCTACCTGGGCAGTTGTCTTTTTTTTTTTTTAAGGGAGAGTGAGAGAGGAGAGGAGAGAAGAGGAGAGGGGGAAAAGAGAGAGAGAGAGAGAGAGAGAGAGAGAGAGAGAGAGAGAATTTTTAATATTCATTTTCTAGTTTTCAGCGGACACAACATCTTTGTTGGTATGTGGTGCTGAGGATCGATCCCGGGCGGTACGCGTGCCAGGCAAGCGCACTACTGCTTGAGCCACATCCCCAGCCCAATTGTCTTTAAGATGCTCATCCATCATCCCACATTGTCACCAGACTCTTAATTGGGGTCTGATCCTGGAAGGTCTCAGGTAAGAGTATAAAATATAGTCCAGGAGAGTATAAGGGTCACACCAAAATAAAAGGTAAATATTTTACTGTATTTTGTTAATAGGAGCCTTAAGAATATATAAGAGAATTTGTTTCAGTCTTCTAGACCAAAGAAGTAAGGACATATTGCTGGATCATCTTGAATGCAGTCACAGGGACGTAATTACCAGAAATGTTAGGGCCAAGGATTTTCCTGAGCCACGGGGAGTGGCTATTAGACTCTCTTTGGTTGATGGACTGAAATCTGGACTCAGTGTTTGCTTAAGTTCAATGACCAATATGATCCTGGAATAATGGAGAAGATGGTGATCAGAAATAAATAAGGTGTTGGATGGAGTGTTATGTGACCCCTTCACTGGCCTCACGGCTGGATCTGGAGAAGGGCCTGGAGCACCAGCCTTCGCCAAGGCCTCGTGGACATGCGTTCAGAAGGCAGTACCAGATTCTTGTGAAACCCGCAGCCACTGTCCTCGGCAGCCTGGGAAGGCATTAACAGATGGCATCGTTGAAATGGGCTCCCTGATTTTAGTGAGAATAAGGGGACCCTTAAGTAGAAGAGGCCATGTGGTGGAGAAGTGATCAGAACATTTTAATCTGTAGAGATTTTTGACAGTGGTAAATGATCATGGTATTTATAGATGGGAAAAAATGGGCACCCTCCTAGAATAGTGCCTGTCCCATGTAATGTGAAACTCTTCTTTTCACACTTCATTGGTGCATTGTAGTGGTCCATAATGGTGGGTTTTGCTGACACATATTTGAACATGCACACAAAATAACTGTAAACTTTGACCAATATCATTCCAATATTTCCCTTTTCCTCACCTCCTCCCCTGGTGCCTTGACTCTACTGATCTTCCTTCAACTTTCATGATAAGACTTCCTTTACCACTTTTCTTCCTTTTCCCCCTCTAGCTTTAACAGAGGAAAAACATAAGGCCCTTAACTTTCTGAGTTGCTTATTTCCCTTAATGTTCTGAAGATTCATCCATCTTCCAGCATGACATAATTTCATTCTTCTTTATGACTGAATGAAATTCCAGTGTGCATATACCAAATGTTTTTTATCCATTCGTGCACTGATGTCACCTCGGCTGGTTCATGGGCATATATGTGTCATTATAGTATGATGACTTCGATCTGCTGTGATAAATACCAAGCAGAAGTAGAGCTGGGTCGCAGGGTGGTCCATGGCTACTCATGAGGAGCCTCCATCCAGATTTCCATGGTGGTTGTGCTGATTTACATGCCCACCAACAGGGTGAGAGTGCTCCTTTCTCTCCAATTCTCTCCTTGTCACACTCGTTTCTGTTTGTATTCTTGGTTGTTGCCTTTGTCACTGAAGTGAGATGAAATCTCAGGGTAGTCTTGGCGTGCAAGTATTTTCATATATTTGTTGGCCACTCACATATTTTCTTCTAAGGCGTGTCTGTTTAGTTCATTTGGTTTCCCATTTGGTAATTGGATTATTTGATAATTGGGTTATTTAATAATTGTGGGTTTGATGTTAAGTTTTTTGAGTTCTTTATTAATATTCTGAATATTCATCCTCTTTTAGAAGAGCACCTCATAAAGATTTTCTCCCTTTCTGTAGGTTCTCTCTTCATATTCTAATTGTCTCATTTGCTGTGCATAACCTTCTTAATTAAATGCCATCCTATTAGCTAACTTTTGGAGTTATCTCCTGAGCTTTGGAATCCTATTGAGAAAATCATTGCCTCTGACTGTAGGTTGGAGTATTGACTTTGTTTTTTCCTAGAAACTGCATAATTTCTGGTCTAGTGCCAGGGTCTTTAATGGATTTTGAGTTTATTTTTTGCAGGGTGAGTGATAGTTCAGGTCTCATTCTTCGGCATTTGGACAGAGGTGTAGAAGGACTGTTTCAGAGAGTAGATGTTAAAGACTGGATACAGAAGAACTGTTGCAGAGAGCAGAAGTTGGAGACTGAGATGCAGAAGGACTGTTACAGAAAGCAGAGTTTGGAGACTGGGGTGCACAAGGATTGTTGCAGAGAGCAGAGTTTTCAGACTGAGGTGCAGAAGTACTGTTGCAGAGAGCAGATGTTGGAGAAAGGGGTTCAGAATGACTGTTGCAGAGAGCAGAGGTTGGAGACTGGGGTGAAGAAGTATCGTTGCAGAGAGCAGAGGTTGGAGACTGGTGTGCAGAAGGATTGTTACAGAGAGCAGAGTTTGGAGACTTGGTTGCAGAAGGATCTTACAGAAAGCATAGTTTGGAGACTGATGTGCAGAAGGACTGTAAGAGAGAGCATAGTTTGCAGACTGTTTTGCAGAAGGACTGATACAGAAAGCAGAGGTTGGAGACTAGGGTGCAGAAGGACTACTACAGAATGCAGAAGTTGGAGACTGCGGTACAGAAAAACTGTTACAGAGAGCAAAGATTAAAAATTTGGGAGCAAAAAGACTGTTTCAGAGAACAGAGGTTTGAGACAGGGTTGCAGCAGGACAGTTGAAGAAAGCAGAGGTTGAAGACTGGGTTGTAGAAGGAATGTTACAGAGAGCAGAGTTTGGAAACTGGGGTGCAAAAGAACCTTACAGAGAACATAGTTTTGAGACTGGGGTGCAAAAGTAGTGTTAAGGAGAGGAGACATTGGAGACTGCGGTGCAGAAGGATTGTTGCAGACAGCAGAGGTTTAAGACTGGGGTGCAGAGCAATGGTGGAAAAAGCAGAGGTTAGAGACTGAGGTGCAAAAAAACTGTTATAGAGAGCAGAGTTTGAAGAGTGAGGTGCAGAAGGATCGTTGGAGACAGCAGAAGTTAGAGACGGAGTTGCAGAAGAATCATTGCAGAGAGCCGAGGTGGAGACTGGGCTGCAGAAGGATCATTACAGAGAGCAGAGGTAGGAGTCTGGGGTGCAGAAGGACTGTTACAGAGAAAACAGGTTAAAGCTCGGGGTGCAGAAGGAATGTTGCAGAAAGCAGAGGTTGGAGACTGGGGTGCAGAAGGACTGTTGCAGAGAGCAGAGTTTGGAGATGGAGATTCAGAAGGACTGTTACACAGAGAAGACGTTGGAGATTGGGGAGAAGAATTATGGTACAGAAAGGTGAGGTGGGAGCCTGGGGTGCAGAAGGACCGTTAAAGAGAGCAGAGGTTGGAGACTGGTTTGCAGAAAAACTGTTGTAGAGAGCACACTTTTGAGGGTGGGTTGCAGAAGGGCTGTTATAGAGAGCAGAGTTTTGAGGTTGGGTTGTAGAAGGATTTAAAAGAGAGAAGAGTTTGGTAACTGAGGTGCAGGACGACTGTTACAGAGAGCAGTGGTTGGAGACTGGGGTGCAGAAGGATCATGCAGAGAGCAGAAGTTTCAGGCTGAGGTGCAGAAGGACTGTTACAGAGAGCAGAGGAATGAGACTGAGGTGCAAAAGGACGGTCACAGAGAGCAGAGTTTGGTGACTGAGGTGCAGAAGGACTGTTACAAAAAGCAGAGGTTGTAAATTGGGGTGCAGAGGGACCGTTAAAGAGACCAGAGTTTGGAGACTGCGGTATACAAAGACTGTAACAGAGAGCAGATGTTGGAGAATATTGTGCAGAAGGACTGTTACAGAGAGCAGAGGTTGGAGAATGGGGTGCACAAGGACTGTTACACAGAGCAGAGGTTGAAGACTGGGGTGTAGAAGGACTGTTGCAGAGAACAGAGGATGGAGACTTGGGTGAAGAAGGACTGTAGCAAGAGCAGAATTTGGAGACTGAGGTGCTGAAGGACTATCGAGGAGCGGAGACGTTGGAGACTAGGGTGCAGAAGGATAATTGCAGAGAGCAGAGGTTGAAGACTGAGGTGCAAAAAGACTGTTACAGAGAGCAGAGGTTGGAGACTGGGGTGCAGAAGGCCTGTTACGGAGAGCAGAGTGTGGAGAAGGGCTCCAGAAGGACTGTTACAGATCACAGAGTTTGGAGACTGGGTTGAAGAAGGATCTAACAGAGACAGATGTTGGGGACCCAGGTGCAGAAGAATTGTTACAGAGAGTAGAGTTTGAAGACTGAGGTGCAAAAGGATCATATCAGAGAACAGCGCTTTAATATTGAGGTGAAGAAGGACTGTTGCAGTAGGACCGTTGCAGAAAGCAGAGGTTGGAGACTGGCGTGGAGAAGAAATATTGCAGAGAGCAGAGTTGGGAAACTGGGGTCAGAAGGATCTTTCAAAGAGCAGAGGTTGGAGACTGGGGTGCAGAATGACAGCTTCAGAGAGCAGAGTTTTGACACTGGGGTGCAGATGGACGGTTGCAGATAGCACATTTTGGAGACTGGGATGCAGATGGACTGTTTAGAGAGCAGATGTTGGAGTCTGGGGTGCAAAAGGACTCTTTCAGAGAGCAGAGGTTGAAGACTGAGGTGGAGATGGACTGTTACAGAGAACAGAGTTTGGAGACTGGGGTGCAGAAGGCCTGTTGCAGAGAGCAGAGGTTTAAGACTGAGGTACAGAATGATCATTGCAGAGAGCAGAGTTGGAGACTGGGCTGGAGAAGGACTTTTACACAGAGCACACGTTGTAGACTGGGGTGCAGAAGGAATTTTGCACACAGCAGAAGTTGAAGAGTGGGGTGCATAAGGACTGTTGCAGATAGCAGAGATTGGATATGAGGTGAAGAAGGACTGTTACAGAGAGCAGAGGTTTTAGACTGGGGTGCAGAAAGACTGATACAGAAAATAGAGGTTGGAGACTGGGGTGCAGAAGGACCGTTACAGAGAGAAGAGTTCAGAGACTGCGGTATAGAAAAACTGTTACAGAGAGCAGAGGTTCCTTTCAGATAGCAGAGGTTGGACACTGGGGTTCAGAAGGACTGTTACACAGAGCAGAGGTTGAAGACTGAGGGGAAGAAGGACTGTCATAGAGAGCAGATGTGGGAGACAGGGGTACAGGACTGATACAGAGCAGAAGTTGAAGACTGAGGTACAGAAGGACTGTTACAGAGAGCAGAGGTTGGAGACTCGGGTGCAGAAGGATTATTGCAGAGGGCAGAGTTTTCAGACTGAGGTACAGAAGAACTGTTGCAGAGAGCAGATGTTGGAGATTGGGGTGCACAAGGACTGTTGCAGCGAGGAGGGGTTGGCAACTGGGGTGCAGAGGGATCGTTGCAAAGAGCAGAGGCTGGAGACTAAGGTGCAGAAGGACTGATACAGAGAGCAGAGGTTGGAGACTGGGGTGCAGAAGGTCTTTCACAGAGAGCAGAGTTTGGAGAGTGAGGTGCCGAAAAACTGTTACAGAGAGCAGAGTTTGGAGACTGGGGTGCAGAAAGACTGACACATAAAGCAGAAGTTGGAGACTCGTGTGTATAAGTACCCTTACAGAGAGAAGAGGTTGGAGAATGCAGTACAGAAGGACTGTTATAGAGAGCAGAGTTTGGAGACTGGGGTGGAGAAGTACTGTTGCAGAGAGCAAATGTTGGAGACTGGGGTGCTGAAGGACTGTTGCAGAGAGCAGAGGTTGCAGACTGAGTGGCAGAAGGACTGTTACAAAGAGCAGAGTTTGGAGACTGGGGTTCTGAAGGACTGATACATAAAGCAGAGTTTGGAGACTCGGGTGCATAAGGATGCTTACGGAGAACAGCGGTTGGAGACTGCAGTACAGAAGGACTGTTAGAGAGAGCAGAGGTGGGAGACTGAGGTGCAAAAGAACTGATGTAGAGACCAGAGGTTGGATACTGGGGTGCTGAAGGATCGTTGGGGCGAGCAGAGTATGGAGACTTCGGTGTAGAAGGACTGTTGCAGAGAGCAGAGTTTGGAGACTGCGGTGAAGAAGGACTTTTTCAGAGAGCAGACCATGGAGACTGGGCTGAAGAAGGATCGTTGGTGGGAGGAGAGTATGGAGACTGGGGTCTAGAAGGACTGTTGCAGAGAGCAGAGGTTGGAGACTGGGGTTTAGATGGAGTTTTTCAGAGAGCAGATGTTGGAAACTTGTGTGCAGAAGGACTGTTGGATAGAGCAAAAGTTAAAGACTGAGGTACAGAAGGACTGTTAAAGAGAGAAGAGGTTGGAGACTGGGGTGCAGAAGGATTATTGCAGAGAGCAGTTTTAAAACTAAGGTACAGAAGAACTGTTGCAGAGAGCAGATGTTCCAATTTGGGGTTCAGAAAAACTGTAAAGAGAGCAGAGGTTGGAGACTGGGGTGCAGAAGGACTGTTGCAGAGAGCAGGATTTGGAGACTGGGGTGGAGAAGGACTGTTGCAGAGAGCAGATGTTAAAGACTTGGGTGCAGAACGATCGATGGTGCGAGCAGAGTATGAAGACTGGGGTGTAGAAGGACTTTTGCAGAGAACAGAGGTTGGAGTCTGAGGTGCAGAAGGACCAGTGCAGAAAGCAGAGGTTGGACACTGGGTTTCAGAAGGATCCTGCAGAGAGCAGAGTTTAGACATTGAGGTGCAGAAGGACTGTTGCAGACAAAAGAGGTTGGAGATTGGGGCGCAGAAGTACTATTGCAGAGAACAGAGGTTGGATTCTGAGGTGCAGAAAGACTGTTAGAGAGAGCAGAGGTTGGAGACTGCAGTACAGAAAGACTGTTGCAGAGAGCAGAGGTTGAAGACTGGGGTGCAGAGGAATTGTTGCAGAGAGCAGAAGTTGCAGAGTGAGGTGCAGAAGGACTGTTAAAGAGAGCAAAGTTTGGAGACTGTGGTGCAGAAAAACTGATACAGAAAGCAGAGGTTGAAGACTGGGTGTAGAAGGACTGTTGCAGAGAGCATAGTTTGGAGACTGGGTTGGAGAAGGACTGTTGCAGACAGTAGATGTTGGAGACTGGGGTGCAGAAGGAATGTTGCAGAGAGCAGAAATTAGAGACTCGGGTGCATATAGAGTATTGCAGAGAGCAGAGGTTGCAGACTGAGGTGCAGAAGGACTCAAACAGACAGCAGAGTTTCGAGAATGTGGTTCAAAAAGACTGATACAGAAAGCAGAGTTTGGAGAATAATTTTTAGGGAGAAAGTATAGGGACACATTCCCATCATGATACAATATAGCATAACAATAGACCTACCAAAATATCTGTTTAAATAAAAATCATTATTGTAGAAGAAGTTATATTTTAGAAATGTATTCATTCACTAACTAGGAATTTTCGTCTTTATCTTACAATACATGGATGCTTGGGGAGGAAAGTTGCAAGCAATTTATTAACTGTAGTAAATCCCTGAAGCTTGTGAGTAATCTACTTCATACACAACCCCCGTTCTTTAGAAATATTATATTTTGGGGTCACTCATAAGTGACTTCATTCTCGGTCACCTGACTTTGAGATGACTGATTGGGAAAGAAAGATGCAGACCTGCTTGTTCTGTGGGTACTGAGCCGATGGTCTCCATAAGGGATATGTTTAGGAGACAGGAGACACTGAGTTCCTTAGAAGCCGCTGGGCTATGCTGCCTCACTTATGCCCACAGAGGCTTTATTTTTCTCAGCAAGATATCTGCACCAGAACCACTGAACAGAAATGTCCTCTCGCCTCTGTCAAGTCTCTGTTAGATCCTTTAGGTCCCACACAGTACCGTCTTTAAAGAATCTTTTAGTTTACTCTGATGCCTCTCCTTAGTGTTGTTAAACTATGCCTGCTGACGTGGATTCCACTGTGAAGGAAGATCCAGAGTGTACAAAGAACTCAAAAAATTAAACAATAAGATAACAAATAATCCAATCAACAAATGGGCCAAGGACCTGAACAGACACTTCTCAGAGGAGGACATACAATCAATCCACAAGCACATGAGAAAATGCTCAACATCTCTAGCAATCAGAGAAATGCAAATCAAAACCACCCTAAGATACCATTTCACTCCTGTAAGATTGGCAGCCATTATGAAGTCAAACAACAATAAGTGTTGGCGAGGATGTGGGGAAAAGGGCACACTTGTTCACTGCTGGTGGGACTGCAAAATGGTGAGGCCAATTTGGAAAGCAGTATGGAGATTCCTGGGAAAGCTGGGAATGGATCCACCATTTGACCCAGCTATTGCCCTTCTTGGAATATTCCCTGAGGACCTTAAAAGAGCACACTATATGGATACAGCCACATCAATGATTATAGCAGCACAATTCACAATAGCTAGACTGTGGAACCAACCTAGATGCCCTTCAATAGATGAGTGGATAAAAAAATTGTGGCAGCTATACACAATGGAGTATTATGCAGCACTAAGAAACGACAAAATCATAGAATTTGCAGGGAAATGGATGGCATTAGAGCAGATTATGCTAAGTGAAGCTAGCCAAGCCCTAAAAAACAAATGTCAAATGTCTTCTTTGATATAAAGAGAGCCACTAAGAATAGAACAGGAAGGAAGAGCATGAGGAAAAGACTAACAGTAAACTAAGACGAATGGGGGGAGAGAAAGGAAGAGAGAAGGGAAAACATATGGAAATGGTAGGAGACCTTCAGTGATACACAAAATAATAAGAGGTTATGAGGGGCAAGGGGGTGGGGGGAAAAAAGGGGAGAGATTTGAACAACAGCAGAGGAGGTAGAGAAGGATGTTGGGAGGGGAGGGGAGGGGAGGGGGGATAGTAGGGGATAGGAAAGGTAGCAGAATACAACAGTCACTAATATGCCATTATGTAAAAATGTGTGGATGTAACAGAAGTGAGTCTGTAATATGTATTTGGGGAGTTCAAAACCCAATTGAGTCGAATGTATGAAAGATGATATGTCTTGAGCTCTGTAATGTTTTGAACAACCAATAAAAAAAAAAAACAACAACAACTTGATACCAGTGTATGTGTGCTGTCAAAATTTCAACATTAATTGATTTAGAAAAAATAGCAGAGGAAGCTACAGCATGTTTTGTGCTTTTCCCTTTGTAACTTAACCCCACTTTTATTCTTCTTGATGGTTCATTAAATCTGTTAATTGAATAGATAAAAAAAAAAGAATCTTTTAAAAACTCTGCTCCATGGATGTACTTGACAGACCTTCTTCATTCTACAAACCATTACTGAGTGCACATTTACACAAGGTGTTGCCCTAGTGTTTAGAACACAATTAAGAAACCCAAATAGGACCTGGAGGAGCGCATATTCAAGATGGAATGAGGGGCTTTGACAAGTATTAAGTGCTCCATTTCCAGAGCTGCCCAAGCAAACACTAAGGGAAAATAATGATAATTTGTAGATTACATAGAATTGTTACCAAGTTTCCTGCACATATTGAGCTCATCTTCCCATTAGATTGTAAGTTGGTTGAAGGACAGTGTTGGAGACCAGCTCCAACAGGGGGTCTCAGGAAACGAAGGGATGGTGAGGAGTCGGCGAAAGAGGGGGTGGAGAAACAACACAGACACCAAAGTGAAGGTGTTGATCCCAATCTTTACTTGTGAAGTTGATCATATATACTTTTCATTTTGGCAGGCTTACAGTACTTTGTGTTTACAAAACAGGAATCATTATTCAAACAAAACAAAATATTACGTAGCTACAATTAGAATAGAAGAATGTATCTTGGCTTATGCATAAGCAAACATTTGTACTTTCAGTTCGAGTTTTGCTTTGACCTGTTTCTGCTTAGTTAACTTTTAATAATAGTTACAAATGTCCCAAACTATTGGCCTATACCTTGACTATTCTTTGTTGACTTACTAACTGAAACCAGTGCCGTGGTTACGGCAAGTAGTTGATTTGTTATTTCTTTTAATCAAACAAAAGTAAAAGCACAAACCATTGTGCACAGGAAAAAGAACAAGTGGCCCAGTACTAAGCACTAATCTATCTTTTTAACATTAATTTTCCTTCTCTAGATTTTAATTTAATTTCTCAAAAACTACCTTGACAGGAATACAGCGAGTTTTTCTTTAGACATTAACAATTTACTCTCCATAGCTGAATCATTGCATTTAGAGCAAACAGATCTATGTTTTAGAAGTAGTTGCATTAATTGGGAAAGTCATGATGTTTCCTTTATACTTAATGGTCATATGAGAAATTAAAACTATACTTATTAAAGGAATACAAAAACAAATCAGCCCATTCCCAGAAACATACTGCGCTCCTCCAGAGGATGGACACCTTGCGCCATCCACCTCAGTAGGGCCTTGCCATTGCCTGAGTCAGGGGAGGGGCGCAGCAAGACAGGGATCAGATCTTATGCACTTTGGGTTTCTTAGTAGATCTGGCTTAGGACTAAATTAGACCCTGTATAGGAACAAAATTGGTTTGAATTGAAACCAACCACTACCAAGAAAAGAAATTTTAAAATCCTAAATTGAAAAGAGAATATTTTATTTTCAAGAATTTTATAACTAGAAGGCTCTGACATATCGTAAGAGGTAAAATTTGTCTTCCCTTTCCCCTTTATGCTAGAAGAAGCACAGGTGAAATAAAATGAACTGAAAGAGCTGGCACAGTGGTGCATGCCTGTAACCCAGCAGCTCAGGAGGCTGAGGCAGGAGGATAGTAAGTTCAAAGACAGCCTCAGCAAAAACAAGGCACCAAGAAACTCAGTGAGACCCTGTCTCTAAATAAAATATCAAATAGGGCTGGGGATGTGGTTCAGTGGTCAAGCCACTGAGTTCAATCTCCGGTAACTGCCCCCCTACACCCCGGCCCCAAAATGAACAGAACTGAAAGAGATGTTAAATGCTGAATTGAGTGCTGAATCTTTAAGACAGGAGGAAGGCTTTTTCTGGTTAATTTTTTAAGATTTTAAACCTACCAGTTAGGGATAAGGGCATCCCTGCATGTTAGGTGAAAGATCCCAGCCTCCCCCAAAGTGTGTCCTTGGACCAGCATCACTGGGAACACTTGGAACTCACTGACTGAGGCCAACTGTTCTGCACAATGACCTCTGATCGTTCCCTCGGCTCCAAGTACCCACACCACATGGAACGATATGAGGACAACTCTGGGCCATGCCAGATAGCTCATAGATTTGACAGTAATAAATTCACATTGCCACAAGCACCTGAAATCATTCAGATATTTTTCTGAATAAATTGACGTTGTACTGTGTGTGTGTGTGTGTGTGTGTGTGTGTGTGTGTGTGTGTGTGTGTGTGTTTTAAGCAATTTCCTGGGCAACATGAAAACTGGATTTAAAAATTTTAATCATTGCTTTTGCTATTGAGATCAAATATGAATCATTGTTTCCCTGATGTGCATAATTGTTTTCATGATCACACCATTCTTCCTAGTTTTGGTCATGCCAATTTTTTTTTTTTGTTTGAGGAAATGAATCCCTCAGGTTTGTCAGCAAAACATTTCATTTATTGCCAAAGGAAAAAAAAAAAAGTCTTATAGGCATTTAATAAGTGTTAGGTATTTTTATCTAATATATGTATCTATTCGTTACTCAATTTGAAAAATCCTGATTGGATTCAGGTATGTAAAAATTTATCTTTTCAAAGAAATTCACTGAGTTTTGATAGAATGGATTATCCGAAATTCAATCTAATTTTTACAGAAAACATGCCACTTTTAAACTACATTAAAAAAGGTTTTTAAAGTCAGGCATTTATGTGTATTGAAGAAATCTAAAAAGACTCACACTCAAATTATTTTTCTATGAAATATGCCCTAGATGATTATGATGATTATGGTTATTATTATTGCAGAGCAGAGGGTTTACTACTAAGTTGATCTAATTCCTATGCTGCATTATATAAATTGTAAGGAGCAAGTACATATTGTGTCACAAAGTGTCATTCATGAGTTATGATTGTTAATAATGGATTCTAATGGTGACCATGATGATGATTCAATCTAATACCCTACATTAATAAAGAGCATAGAGGATAAGGAAAATTGTTTGGGTATCATCCTTCACCCTACCCCACACCAGTGACCTACAAGAAATTATCCAGTAAAACCAAGGAAAAACTTATATGTAGATAAAATTATATAAACATACATTGGGAGATTTTTTTAATGCCCCATTGAATTGTCCCTCCTGAACTGACCTTTATATTTAAGACCTTTACAATAGCAGTATATACAACTTTAGAGATTGCATTTTTAAATCCCTGAACATTTACGTTTAGTTTTCCCTTTTACACATCCACAGACCACGTACCAATTTCCAATAGTAAAATCTGCTGAAACTGCCTTGTATGTGGAATTTTATTTCTTATTCTGAAAACATCTAGATATCTACCTATAAAAGAGATTGTCATATTGATATTTTTGATACGGGGAGTTGAAAAAATGTACATGTCACTGATTTCTAAATGACTTGAAGTTCATCCAGGTAGTTGATAGAGAAAACAGAGAACGTAAGAAATGTCAAGTACATGAAGTTTCCAGCTCCATTTCAATGTTGATTTATTGTAAATCAATGCTAATAAGGTAACCTCTTGTTTAGGGAAATTATTTAGAGAAAGCGATACCTACAACTGAACTAGATAGTGTGGTGTTTTTAGTCATTTCTGGATAAACTTTTACTACAATTTTCGTGAACACCAAATATCACAAGAATCCCTACTTTCTCTATTTCCTTCTCTACTTTCTCTATTCTCCTGGGGGATTTCATATTCACCCATTGCTGTAACAGTTGCCTTCAAGACAATGACTCCCAAATCCACACCTGCAGTTCTAGGCTGTCTGTGAAGGGCATTTCCACGTGATTATCCCACAGATATCTCACATTCAACATTACTCAAATCAAATCCACCAAAGCCTCCTCTACATCTGCTATTCCTCACATATTCCTGTTTTCCTGAGTGATCCCACCAGCTGGCCAGCCTGCCCAAACTGATTTGTTGTCTTTACCGTGTCCTCTTCAACTAGGACTTTAAAGTTCTCCATATCCTTCTTCATGAGGGCTTCAGAGATTTTCTCCCACCTTCAACACTGCACGTCTTCAGATACAGACCACTTCATTTTGATCTTGTTTTAGCACTAAGATCACTCTTTTGAACTAAACAGGTGTGTCTAAAACCTGGGGAACCAGGTTTCACAGTTATCGACCCCTGCTCTTTGGACTCACACACACAATTCCATGAGTGGGTCTATGTGCGTGTTCTAGACCTAGAGATCTGATGATTTTCTAAAACCCAGTCTATCTCCCTCCAGATGTCCCTGTTTTCAGTCTGCACTCACCTGAAAGAGATTTATGGTCCCCTATTGTTGATACTCTGCAATCATTGATGTTCATGCTCATACCCAAGCCTGGCTTCCAGAGACACAGCTGGGCTCTCTGGTGGCTTATGACATGGTGGAGTTGGGACGTTTTCTGATGTTTCTATTGCCAAGTACCTTGCTTAGAAATCAGGCCTGACACAGCTTCACAGAGCCTAGTCCTAGCCCCATAGGCTGATACCCTGCCACCTCCCCTGAAGTAGCAGGCTCCACAGAATGACCTAGGGTTTGGCAGCATCCACTGGTACGATCCCACCGGCCCCGTGAAACCTAGCTGGAGTCTCCATACAAACAGGGTACATATCTATGGAAATGGGCTCCCTCCTTTCACCCCAGTGTCATGCAGCTCTCAGAGAAGCTCAATAGTGAGGGTCTTTCCATTTATAGCAATTAGGATAACCAAGTGTTCTGAGCTTGCTGAGCCTTAGATGGCAGATTCCTGCTATATTCTTTGAGATTTCTGCAATCAATGTTGCCTGAGATGCCAACTTGCAATCCCACTAACTATAAGACAGTGTTCTCAGTCCAGACCAATCCCACAACCAATAACACACACACACACACACACACACACACACACACACACACACACATGCACACGCCCATCCATCATGGTGAGCAAGGCTTTGTATCTGTGATACAGACCGAATGCACCCACCAATCACATTCATTACTTCAAACCGATTGTGATCAAGAAACAAGTGATGTCACTTGTAAAATGTGATATGTGGTTAAAAAAAGAAGTAGAAAAATGCAAAAAATGGGAGAAAATACTTAACCTCTTAGAGACCTAAAAAAATATTTAGATGTGGTTCCAACCAATCCTGAGTTAAAAAATCATCTTGAAAAAATGCTTTCACTTCTATTTATCAATTTACTTACTTACTCACTTACTTACTGCAGTACTGGGGATTGAACCCAGTGGCACTCTACCATGATGCTACATCCCCAGCCCTTTCAATTATTTCGGGCAGGGGGCCTTGCAGAGTTTTAAATTTATGATACTCCTGCCTTAGTCTCCCAAGTACCTGGTATTACAGGCAGGTACCACTCTTCCATATTAATTACTTATTTTTAAAATAAGGCTATTTTTAAAAAATTGAACTATAATTTGTACTCAAAGAATGCACAGATCTAAAGTGTATAGTTTATAATATTTTACATATATATGAACTACCAGAAATCAGGATATAAAACATTTCCATCACTTTAGAAAATTCCTTCATTCTTCAACTTATATCACCCCTGAGCTCCAAAAAAAAAAAAAAAAGAAATAAAGACCACCATTATTACTTGTCCATTATAGCTGTTTTGCTTAGTTTTGAAATTTATATAAAGGAAACATACAGTATATATTTTGTATCTGGCTTCTTTCACCCAGAAAATTTTTTTTTAGATTTGTCAATGTTATTAATGTTCCAGTATTTGTGTTACTTAAGTAACTGAATTATTCCACTGCACGATAAAACGTGATTTGTCTTCTGTCCTTCTGCTGAAGGCATAATATTTGTTTGAGTTATTATGAATTTTTACACGAGAATTTTTGGGAACTGTGCATTAATTTTCTTGGAAACATGCTAGGAATGGGATTGTTTTGAAGAGAATAACTACATATTTAACTAAATTAGAAATTACTAAATATTTTTTAAAAGTAAGTATATAAACTTCAAATTTCACCTTGAGTATCTATCGAAATAGCTAGAAAGCATGTTGTTTTCATCATTATAATAACCAAAAAAAGCAGAAGATAATGCAAATTAATGACTTTCCTTGACTTTATTAGGAATGAAGATTATAAGGCAAACAACTAACCGAAGTCTGGGGAGAGATAAGCAACCAAAATAATCCAGGCATTTTTTTAACTATGGGAGAACCCACTAGATACATAGGAGTTTATTTATAAAAAATACTCAATTAATAAATAGTTAATGGATTGCTAAAGACTAAGTATAGACTGGTTTAAGAGCATAAAGACCCAGAGGGCTATAGACATAAGATTTTGTATTTTTTCTTTTTCTCCATGGATTCCACCAAATGCTCCCAGGAAGATAGGGAAGTATTCTGAGAAAGTGTCTTTAACAGTATCATTTCTTGGATAGGTGGAGGGACAAAGAGCAGCAACAGCAGCAAAAACTCCTCCCAGACCCATTTCCTGATTTTTTTGCATAGAACAAAAGCTGTAATCTTCAGGGGCAAGAGTAACAGAAATTGTTACATTAGGACACTCAAAGAAAAACCTTTGCAGCTATGGAAAGGAACAGGCAGAAATGTCTAATGTCGGGAGAAATAAAAACTAGGCTCTGCCGTATTGCTAGAATGTGGATCTCTGTGAAGGCCATACCTCTGTGACTGAGTTTACAGTACCTAAGTCAGCGCTTCCTGGAAACATCATAAATCCCTTCTCTGTTTCCCACTAGTCCACTAACATGCATTGCCTGAAAATAACAGTAGAATACAGCTGAGAATTCTTCAAGAAATAGATTATCTCTGGATAACAACGAAAATAGAATACACAAAAGCAAGCAGGGTAAAATATTAACAAATTGGACTCAGGCATATAGAATAAGGATAACATTACAGTCAATTGAGATCAATCCCAGAATGCAAGGCTGGTTCAATATTCAAAAATTCAATCAAAACAATTTCCATAGTAACAGACTAAATAAGAAAAAATATATATCATTTCAATAGATGCAGAGAAAATAAGAAAATTCAATATCTATTTATGATAAAAACTATAACTAAATGAAACTAGTGGCAAAGTCCAGTGGTAGAGTGCATGATTAGTATGCATAAGGCTCTGAATTCAAAACCCAGCACAAATACACCAAAAAAAAAAAAAAACTACTAGTAAAAAATTGATAGACATTTTCTAACTGGATAAAAGGCATTGAGTAAATGTAATGTGCCAGACACATAGCTTATATTATCTCAAAACTTTTTTCAGCAGTTGTGAAATGGACATGATTAATATCCTAAGCAAGGAACAAACTGAGGAATAGAGATGAGCTGACTTTTTTACAAACAACATCTTGTAAACAACAGATGGATTTCAATCCACATCTATCTGGACCAAGAGCCTACTGTTTTACTATAATATTTTTCATTTAAGATTGAAAAAGAAACAGAAATTTTAGTTCAAAACAATGGATCACGGATTAGCATGGGTAACACGATAGAAAATCAGTAATTGTATCAATCATATTTTTTTTCAGGAAATGTAATGTTTGTTGAAGTAAATCTTAAATACAAAAAAAAATACCTAAG